>NC_081417.1:45027679-45161447 GCF_949786415.1 Peromyscus eremicus | reverse complement strand
ATAGATCAGTGCCTTAGTTAGCCATTATCAGAGAAGCTTCCTTCTGTAGCAGGTGGAAACAGATGCAGATATCCATAGCCAGACATTGTATAGAGAGAGTCCTTGGAATATTCAGCTGTAATGAGATGTCTCCATCAAATCCCTTCCCTCAAAGCTCAGGGAACCCCATGGAAAAAGAGTCAGAAAAAGAACAAGGACCAGAAGGTATAGATGACACCAAGAAAACAAGGCCCTCTATATTATTTGGGATTCTGCAGAGTAACAAAACATATAAGATTAATTTTCCATATATATATATATATATATATATGTTTTCCATATATATATTCCCATATATATATATGGAAAATTAATAATATATAAAATAAGCCTTTACAAATTATCATATATTGACCCGGAAATTGTGTTGTTAAAAGACTACCAAAAAGAAAAGCTCAAGTGTACCAAGTATATGTAGAAGGATGCCTACCAGGGCTATGCACATGTAAAGGCAAAAATTTTTCTACTTAAAACAGCCCAACCACTCACCAATGATGGATAGCTTATGGCAAATATCATCTATATACATTAGAGAATACTATAAGACCAGCCAAAGAAATTAAGATCTGTACTTGTAGATAAAAAGAACGTTAAGGAACTTACCTAGTAGTCCACATAGTACAGCTGAGTTCTGTCAAATGAACATGCATTCATCAACGAAGTCAAATTTCTGTGAATAAATCTATAAATGCTAACATGGGATTCTCTTACATGATAAAAGTATGAATTATTTCTAAGTCATCTTTTGTTTCTGTACTATAATGTATGTAACCTTTTCCAGTGAGACTTTGGAGTTTTCAGTTTTTCTGTATTCCTTTCATGAACATAAAAGAAGCCCTCTCCAAACAAATAAGTAACAGTACAAAAATTCTCTATTAATTAACTGATACCAAGATAATGGTATTAGTCATGAAGTGCAGGGATTGTCCTATAGCTCTCTGGATCCAAGTGTTAACATAGCCAAAATGTTTATGTGTTCTCCCCATTAAGAACCCATTCAGCTGTAAGGGCTCAGGAACAAAGATCTGATCCCAGTGCCTTTCCAAGGCATTTACTACAACTTCTCAGGAACATACACAGAGAGAGAACTTAAATATCCCTGAGAAAGAAAGACTCTACACAAAGGTTAGGCATGAGAAATATCTCAAAGCAAGTCCCCCAAAAAACACTATTTCTCCAAACTTCTATTGTTGATGTTATCGTCAGTTGTTTTTTGTTTTGTTTTGTTTTGTTTTAATCACTGGCTTGTCAGGTCCCCAGTTAGTCTTGTTCACACCTAAAGGCCAGAGACTGTCAACAAATAGACACTGGTGAACTTTCAAAAGCCTAGAAACTCTAGAGGCTACTGTTCCCAAGTGTGTCTCTGCTATCCTGGGAAAGCTCTCCCAGACTTCCCAGGATCTCCAGTGTCAGAACTCCTGCTTGTGGAGTTCACACCTTCCCAGAATGCAACCCGGGGCATCAGAAGAACGCTTCAAAACACTCTGATTCTTTTCCAGCCACCCCACTCATCCCAAGCACTGCTTATAGCGATGAAGGGAAATCATTTCCTCCTAATATTCTGAGATTGAAAATGACAGAACGGTACACTAGAGGCTGTTGGAGCGGCTCTTCAGTTATGCCTAAGTCAACACAAGTCAGAGAAACAGCTTCATTTGTGAAACGAAGCTCATTCGTTATTCTCAAATGCCACATACAGCAAAGACACCTCAGAAATGGAACCGGTAAGTTTTCTGAAACATGGATTTACTTTTCCCTTCCAACATAAATGAATGGCTTGCTCTTGACATTTTCATCTATCCTCCACTGAGTGCCCAGACACACCTCTCATCTCCCCAGTGCATAGGTACTTAGTAGATGCAACAATGAATTGAAACTGACTCCTAGAATTTTTCTTCCTTTGATATGAAGTACAACTTGTGCTTCATAGAAAATTAAAAGAAGAGAAAACTGAGTCTACAACCCAAGAGAAGCATTTGCCCTTTGACAAATGTGGTCCAAGAGTCAGTAATAATTGTCTTACTGCTAGATGTTCATGAGCACAGTTGCCATTACTCATGCATGTTCCTGGTTTCCTCATCCTTACCCTCTGTTCAATCCTCATGCACAGTCAGGATGCTTCTGGCCACTAGAAATACATGTGGCTTGATCTTTCGGTCCTTTCTAAGAATCGACTTATCCTCAACTGTCTCCAATTTCCAATTTCATTAAAACTCATCCAGCCATAGTGGGCTGCTCTGTGCAGATGAACATCAGTCTTGGTAAAGCTGATGTGGACTGGTGCATAACTGTCAGATACACCCGAAATGCTCTGATGACTTTTCCTATTTTAAATATCAGATTTTCAGAGTAAGCTATTTAAGATCCACCTCCCTATTTGTGCTATAAACAGCTTCGCTGCTGCCAGCTTTCTGGAGGGTGGTCTGTTCAGTGTTCGTTTAGTAGAAGGCCCTACAGCCAAAGCAGTTTTGGCCACAACACCCAACTGCAGTGATTAAATTAAAAGGACACCTGTGTGATCTTTTTTCTCCTTTGTTTCTTACAAAATGCTCTAATAAATAGATTAAATTGTCTGTGTCTAAGAGAGAAGGCAATCCTCTGCTGTTGGCTTCCCCCTCTATTACACCACTTTAATAAAAACCAACTTTCTGTCCATACAGTGTCCTTCATCCAATTAACAAAATCACAGCATCAAAATTCTTCTCGTCATTAACCAATAGCTATTACTTCCCCTAAATTCAGACCAATTCACTGATTCACCTGTGTATTCCCACACTCTTCTTAACTTGCGTTTAAATTAGTACCAGAGTGAATAAGTGGTTGTTCTCTGAAGCTCTCTAATATTTACTGGTATTTCTTTCCAGCAGCTTCCAGCAGCCCTTCAAAGTGCAGGCTTGAACTCTACCAATTACCACTGGTGACACAGACCAGTGCTCCCAAGGACATTTGATGAGCTTGGTTTCTCCTTTCTATTACCTCTTGGTTAGAATTTCGCAGGACTGAAAGCGAGCAGCCTCTCTAAGGGGGTTAGAAGCTGTTCCTTTCTTATGAGCACAGGAGAAAGGGCAGGGAAATGGCACTCTAATCAAATTCAGACTTTCATGCAATTGGCGATCAGTGGGATTTTGCATTTGGTCTGGACTGTTTGTTCAACTTCAGTGTCAGGCTGTGGATAACAGTGGCCAATAAAGCATAAAAGCCTACGTCCTGTAACATTGCTTCTACCTGCTCTGCAGAGTACCCTGGAGAGTCCCTGGGAATGATGTAATTAGTAGAAATGTGCCATCGTACAGGAAGAAGACAAGTTTATTTCTGCATAAAAGTAACTTAAGTACAGCTTAATCCCACAGCCCAATGGACCATGGAAAACCTTTCTATAGGCAGGTAAAGGTGGTAGAGTCAAGAATTAGAGCTAATTGAAAGACAGAAACATGGTGACATTCTGTCTGTCATAACAAATATTCTTCCCTAAATATGCCTCTCTGCCCACATATTTCCACCTGTGGCCTATCAGAATCTTTTCACTAATATTAGAGTGTTGTGCAAAGAAATAGATTTGATTTTAAAGTTATAGAACATATCTTTGGTAAAGGAGGGACTTAAAACAATAGACATGAGAAAACTGTCATTATATCAATGGGACTGTTTGCTGAGAGTGTGCAGTGAACCTTACCATTTATCCCACCAGCACTGCCTACAGCCACATGATGCTTTTCCCATTGCCATGCCCATTTACAGACAAAGAAACTGAAGTTGGATAAGGATAAAGAGCTTGCTGAGATCACAGCTCGGTACACAGGCAAAGCCAGGAATTGACTCCAAAGCCTTGCAGTGAACCACAGACCCTATTTTCTTGGTTACATCTAAGCCAAAGGGAATTTTCAGAGATGAACGTTGTATTGAATAGCATTTCTTCTTCCAGTAGAAATATTTGTTGCCATCCTACCAGCAAAAATATTGACCTGGAGAAATGTACAAGTGAGCACATTCCATAAAGGTCTTATCTTCAAACTACCATAGAACAAGTTGTACTCCTCCCTCTCGGAGCACCACACTGACCACGCTGTCATCCCACAACCCCTTCTTATGGCACCCCACTTTCTGTCTACTTCTATCTCTCTCTCTCAGAATCAAAAATCTACTACATTAAAGTATTGTTAAAAGGGTTCAGCAGGGCTACCAAGATGATTCAGAGGGTGAAAGCACCTGCTTGTGTTGGATCACCAGGAGTCACAGGGTAATGGGATAGAAACAATTCCCACATAAAATTCTCTGGCCTCCATGTACACTGTGGCACATGGGCACACACATCCACACCAAATAAATAAATAAATAAATAAATAAATAAATAAATAAATAAATAAATAAATAGCTGTAAAAAAATAAAAAGTATTCATCATCCTTAGCCATCAGCAAAATGTAAATTAAAGTCGTTTTGAGATGCCATCCCATCCCAGTCTAATGGCCATCAGGAAATAAAGAAAACAAGTGGCGATAAAAATGGGAGAGAGAGAAATTAAGTGCTAGTACAGCCGTTATGGAAGTCAGTGTGGGGCTCTCTCCAAACATTAAAACAAGAATGACTATTTCACCCAGTTATACCTATCCTGGGCATACCAAAGGATGCTTTGTCTTACCATGGGGATATTTGTACAGCATATTCACTGCTGCATTATCCACTGTAGTCAGGAAGTATACACAGCAGATGAATGCATAATGAAAATGTGGTACATAAACATTCGAGTGAATTTTACTCAGCTGGAAAGAAAAATGAAATCATGAAATGTGCAGAGAAATGGATGGGCCTGGAAAGTATTATATTAAGTGAGGCAACTCAGAAAGACATGAATCAGGTATTCTACCTCATAGGTGGACCTTTGTTTATGAAATTTACTACATATACATATACATATACATATACATATATATATATATATATATATATAGAGAGAGAGAGAGAGAGAGAGAGAGAGAGAGTGTGTGTGTGTGTGTGTGTGAATATAGACTGTAAAACTAGAAAGAAAACCACAGGATGGGAAATAAGTGTTGAGGAAGAGGAGAGGGATATAAAACGTGTATGACAAGAACAGAAAAGAGGGTGGAAGGGTAGAGGAACAAGTATATAGAGGAGAAAAAATTATGAGAGTCAACAGAAAGAATTTTTGCTTGAAAATACTATAGTGAAATCCAATGCCATGTAGGCTAATCACTTTTATTTTAAAATAGGAGAACACTACTACTATTAACTTTACCTATGAGTTTACACTCTACACAGCATGCAGAAAATGCTGTTAAGCAGCAATTTTCTTCCTAGAAAGAAGTCTCTTCTCTATTCCTTTCACCTTCCCCCAGATCTCCCTCCCTCCCTTTCCCTTAATTATCTTGTCTGCCACACTCTGTTTCTTCACCCTCTCTGTATTTCTTTCTCCTTAGCCCCACAAGACCATGAGTGTGATGCATTTGTTAAATGGATCTTTATTCTATTCACTGTTCTGTGACCGTCATTGGTCGATTGTATTCTTAATTTTAAAATTGCGTTATGGGATAAAATTTCATCTGGGTTAAGGTGCACAGAAATGTTCAATGTGTGAAGTGATCCTTTCTGTGAAATTATCTATTGCTTGTGTTTTCATAAGTGTAACTAACTTCCTTTTGTTGGAGTTTTCCTTCTAGTACCTTTTGTAGGCTGGATTTGTGGATACATATTGTTTAAATTTGACTTTGTCATGAAATACCTTGTTTTCTCTACCCATAGTGATTGAAATTTTGTCTATGGATAGTAGTCTGAACTGGCATCCATGGTCTCCTAGAGTCTACAAGACATCTGTCCAGGCCCTTCTTTTAGAATCTCCGTTGAGGAGCCAGGTGTGATTCTGATAGGTCTGTCTGCTATATATGGTATTTGGCCATTTTTCAACTTTTAATCTTTCTTTATTCTTTTGTTTATAATTGTTAGATTATTATGTAGCAAGGGGACTTTTTCTGGTCCAGACTATTGGTTTTCTGTAAGCTTCTTGTACCTTTATGGGCATGCCGTTTTTTAGGTTGGGTAAATTTTCTTCTACAATTTTGTTAAATACATTTTCTGTGCTTTTGAGCTGGAAATCTTCTCCTTCTATTCCTATTATTCATAGGTTTGGTCTTTTCATGGTGTCCCAGATTTCCTGGATGTTTTGTGTTAAGAATTCTTTAGAAATAACTTTTTCTTTGACAGGTGAATCTATTTCCTCTAGCATATTTTCAATGCCTGTAATTCTCTCTTCTAGCTCTTGTATTCTGTTGATGATCTGTAGTTCCTGTTTGCTTACTCAGATTTTCCATTTCCACAATTCCCTCCATAGGTGTTTTTTTTTTTTTTTTTAATAATTACTCTGTAGTTCTTTGAAAGTCTGGTAGAATTCTGCTGTGTATCTATCTGGTCCTGGGCTTATTTTTAGTCAGAATTCTTTTGTTATTATCATTTCAGTCTCCTTTTTGGTTATGGGTCTATGTCAGTTGTTGATCTCATTTTTACCTAATTTTGATGGTCTGGATGAATCTGGAAATTTATCCATTTCTTTGGGGCTTTCTGATGTAATGGGGTGAAGGTATTAAAGTGATTTCTTGAGTGTCTGTTGTAATGTTCTCTGTTCCAATTCTGTTAACTGTGTATCCTTTTTTCTTCTTTTGGCTGATGAGGCTAAGGGCCTGTCAGTTTTATTTTTCTTTCCTAAGAACAAATTACTAGATCACTTGGTTTTCTGTATTGTTCTTTGTTTCTATTTCATTAATTTTTAATCTAATTTTTACTATTTCTTCCCATGTTGGGTTTGGATTGTCCTTGTTTTGCTAACTTCTTGATCTGTGTTACTGTTTTTTATTTGTACTATTATTTTTAATGTAGGTACTTAGAGCTATAAATTTCCTTATTGCAACTGTTTTTAATGTGTCTGGAGTGGGATGTTGTGCTGTGTTTTCATTTCTATTTAATTTAATTTTAATTAATTAATTTCAGAAATTTTTCTTTCTTGATTTCTTCTTTGATCCATTCATCGTTAGGCAGTGTGTTGTTTATGAGTTTATGTACCTAATAGAGATTTGTTTGCTGTTAATTTTAGGTTTTATTGCATTGTGGTCAGATAGGATACATTGAGTTATTTCATTTTTCCCATATCGATTAAGATTTAATTTATGTTTCAGGATGTGGTCTACTTTAGAGAATATTCAACAGGCTACTGGATAGAAGGTATATTATTTAGGTAGAATATTCTGTACTTATCTTTTAGATAAATTTGATGTATATTGTCATTTAATTCTGACATGTCTCTATTTTTTGTCTATTGGAGGAAAAATCTACTATTCCTGAGTTGGAGTTAATCTGTGTCTTTAATACCAATAGAATGCTTTTTGTGAAATTGGATATACCAGAGTTTGGTCTATATGTTGTAATATCTTCTTAGTTTGTTGTTCTCCTGATTAAAATGAGGTGTCATTATCTATTTCTTCTGATTAACTTTAGTATGATGTCTGTTTTGTTAGATATTAGGATTGTGGTGTCTGTTTGTTTCTCAGTCCCATTTACTTGGAATATTTTTTCCCCATCCTTTTACTCTAAGGTGATGAAATCAGTTTCCTGTAAGTAACATATCTACGGATTTGTTTCTTAATCTAATGAACTAACTTGTCTTTTGTTTGGAAATTGATACCATTAATATCTAAAGTTATTATTGAAAGGTATGTATTAATTGATGCCATTTTGTTGATTTATTGCTGTTTGTAATCTTCATCTTATTTTGTGTTTTGGTAATTATAGCTTCATTTGGTTTCTTTATGGAGGCTTTTGGTTACACGTATTCCTCTCTTCAGTCCAAAATACTGCTTTTAGTACTATTTATAGGACTAGTTTGATGGACAGACATGAATACTTTTAGCTTGTTTATACCATGGAAAAGTTTTCTTTCTCCTTCAGCTATGGCAGTTAGCACTCATGGATAAAGTAGTATGGGTTTGTATTTGTGGTCTTTTTGAAACTGGAGTATATTGCTCCAGGATATTCTGGCTTTTAAAGTTTTCATGGAGAATTCTACTGCTATTCTAATGGGTGTTCCTATGTAACTTGAATTTTGTTTTGTTTTTATTCTTCATTTATATATTACATCCTGACCATAGTTTCCCCTCTCTCCTCTCCCCCAGTTTTCTCCCCTCTTCTCCCCCAGGTCCTGCATCCTCTATCTTCCCTCAAAAAGGAGCAAATCTCCCAGGGACATCAACCAAATATGGCATAACATGCTACAGTAATACTAGGCACATATCATCACATCATGGAGACTCTCAGAGATCAGAAAACTGTACGAGTCTGACCTAGGTAACTTGAGTTTTTTAATTTATAGCTTTCAATATTCTTCTTCGTTCTATATCTTTAGTATTTTAGCTATAATATTCTATGAAGAGTTTCTATTCTTGTCCTATACAGAACATGTTGTTCTGTGTTTTAGAGATGTTGTTGTTGTTGTTTGTTGTTGGTGGTGGTGGTGGTGGCGGTGGTGGTGGTGTTTGGACTTATATGGGTAGGTCTTTTCTTGAATATAGGAAGTTTGCACCTATTGAAGATCTGATCTATGCCATTGACCTGGAATTCCTCTTCTTCTATGCATGTAAGTCAAAGATTTTTGTCTTTTCTTGTTGTTCCAAAGTTTCTGAATATTCATGTAGGTTTTGTTGTGCTTTTTGATTCTTCTACTTTATCAAGTCCTGATAGTCTAGATTCTACTTGATCCATTTTGCCGGTGAGGTTACCCTGAGTTTTCTAATTTCTTAAGCTGTTCAATTCCATCTTCATTTCTGTGTTAGCTTCCTTTATTATTTCTATGGCTTTGATGAACTCAGTTTTTCAATCCTGAATTGTTTTTATTATTTCATTCAGCCAAATATTTATGTTTTTCTTGGATTTCACTCAGAAATTTATTCCTGCCCTCTTTAAGTTGTCCTTCCAAAGAATCATAATAATTTTTTTAAATCATTGCTTACTTGATATCCTATGGCTGACTGACAGACATAGGAGGCCTGCCCCTTTCTGAAGAGAAAGGAGGAGTAGTGGATGGGGTAGAGGGATGGTTGTGGGGAGGGACTGGGAGAAGAGGAGAGAGGGAGCAGAAACTGATTGGGCTGGAAAAATTAATTAATTAATTTTAAAAAGTCGTTGCTTCACATAAAGAATTTAGCAGTTCCTTTTTACATATCAGTAGTTAACTAAAACACTTTTCATCAAAATTAAGTTTCAAACCAAACTGTGCTCAGAAGTTATTGCTTCCCTCACAATCTCCCTTCTATCCACCACAATGCCAAAGCATCCCAAGTACCATCCCAGAAGCAAATTCCATCCTCAATGGCAAGGGACATAAAGGGGGCAACTGTAAGATAAAAAAGTGACCCTAACTGATTTATTCCTATTTTCTTAAGTCAGTGTCTAAACTGACAACCTAATAAGTGAAAATATTAAAATATCAAGAAATGAATCAAAGATTTTGAGGAAAAATCAAGGCAAGAAAGTTAATGGCATCCAAAGTTTTGTCAATACAGGCTTTGTAACTCTAACTTAAAATTATGGTGTAGAACATATGATCGCTTGTTGAAGGCAGAAGAGTGGAATACTAGCCATTTCTGTTTAGAAAGCAATAGAGACATCTGAGGCTTTAAAGCTATTCACCATGCATCTTCTGGACTTACGTCAGCGCAGAGTAGGTTTGGGTAGATTTTAAAACAACAACAAAAATGGATGTCTCTTCTAATCCAATTTTTAATAGTGAGTAAAAGGAGGTCTACAGGGAAGCAAGTTGTCTATGATGGTCTGACTACAGATATTTCTTGGGACTGAAGAGATCGCTCAGCAGTTAAACATGCTTGCTGCTCTTCCAGAGAGTCAGAGTTCAGTTCCCAGTACCAATTTCTGGTGACTTACAACTGTAAATCCAGCTCCAGGGAGGCCAAGTGCTCTATTATAATCTCTTCAGACACTGACACACATGATACCACACATACATATGTATGTAATTAAAACAAATAAATGTTAATGTAAAAATAATTTTCCTACATGGTATCAATATTTTGTACTATATGCACAGGGCTTAAACTCCTAGTGGAGGTTAGTTGTGGAAATCAGATTACAGCTGTTAATATCTCTACAGCAAATGGACATATTATAAGTTATCAGAAGATGAGACCTCTATAAACAAATGTTTTGTTTACTTTTGCTTGTAGAAAACAAACATTGTGTGATGTCTGAAATCCTTCAATTCTCCTACACAATAGGCTTTATCCTGAAGTTTTTTACTTCATGTCAGACTTAGTCTCCATATAGTATCCCTCAACCTGTGGTTTTACTTTTTGTGGTTTCAAATAATGGGCAGCTATTCACAGTTCAAAAATACTAAATATAAAGTTTATTAAGCTAATCACAAAATCATTTTTGTGATTCTAAGTGGTATGATACAGTCTCTCTCCACCCTACTCTCTTTTGCCACGTCCCCAAATGATTCCCTTGTCCAACATGTCCATACTTTATAGCAGTGGTTCTCAACCTTCCTAATGCTATGACCCCTTAAAACAGTTCCTCATGTGGTAGTGACCACAACCATAAACTTATTTTTATTGCTACTTTATAGCTAATCTTGCTACTGTCGTGAATCATAATGTAAATATCTGATATGCAGATGGTCTTAGGTGACCCCTATGAAAGGCCCATTCAACCCCCAAAAGGGTCATGACTCACAGACTGAGAACCACTGCTCTATACACTATCCACTCATTATCATGTTATTACAGTACTTGTGCATATGCCATCTTTATTTTAGTTAAGAATTTCCCCAAAGTACAAAAATAGTGATGTGGAAATTTAAATGTAGGAAAGTGAGGTCATGAAGTTCATTCTTTATTAACTCACATCATTAGAAGAGTGAATACAGTAAGTTAAAAGAAAGAGAAAGAGAAGGATTCATTACCACTTTCTACTTCCACATGTCTTATTAAGGGTCACTGATGTATGTTATTATTAGTTATTGTTATTAATCTCATACGGTGCAAACTTAAGCATAGATATACACATACAGGAAAAATATAGTTATGTCCTACTTGATCGTATAATGTACCCAGCATGGTTAAGTGTGAATGCGGTAAGCTCAAGCATATTTGTAAGGCATCCAGGAACAAATGTGATAATTGGGTACACTACAGCTATTAATATATCCACAAAACTGAAACACCCAAAAATGTTGACACTTGTTGGGGACCCCACAAAACTCATGGTTTACAGAGAGATGATCTTCATGAGGTGAAGAATGAAACTAGTGTCAGTACCCCCTTTACGGGCACTAGGTCAAAATTTCCAGAGTCTGGTATTGTGAGTTATCCTTCTTACACAATGAAGCACAGAAAAACTTGGGGGAAAGGTTTCCACATAACAATTATCACAACAAAGCTTTCGGCACCACTACAATAGAAGCTCCCTAGAAGAGTAGAAAAGCACCTTTACATTAAGAACAATGAATTCTATTTTTGGTTGTGAGCCTAGCCTTTAATGACTGAGCCATCTCTCCAGCCCACTTGCTCAACTATGTCCATAGCAGCTTTATTTGTAATAATCAGAACCTGGAAACTACCTAGATGTCCCTCGATCGAGGAATGGATAAAGAAGATATGGTACATGTACACAATGGAGTATTACTCAGCTGTTAAAAACAAGGACGCCAGAAAATTTGAAGGTGAATGGATGGAACCAGAAAAATTATCATGGGTGAGATAACCCAAACCAAGAAAGAGAAACATGGTATGTAATCACTCATAAGTGGTCATTAACTGTAAAGTAAAAGCTAACCATACTACAATCCACAGACTCAGAGAGGCTAGGTAGCAAGGAGGGCCCAAGGCAGGATGCATGGATCTCCCTGGGAATGGAAAATAGAAGAAATCTCCTGAGTGGACTTGGAGCAGGTAAGCATGGGAACTTGAGGGATCTTGTGGGGGTGATGGAGGCAGAGAATACTGAAAGAAACTACTGGAAAGAGGGGGCATTTTGGGGTCAGGTGAAAACCTGGTGCAAGGGAATGTCCCAGGAATCTACAAGGATGACCCCAGCTAAAAACTCTTAGCAATAGCAGATACAGAGCTTGAACTGACCATCTTCTATGACCAGATTGGTGCCTAACCCAGCTGTCATCAGAGAGGGTTCATCCAGCAACTGATGGAAACAGATGCAGACCCAGAGCCAAACATTAAGCAAAGTTCAGGGAATCCTGCAGAAGAGGAGGAGGATTGCAGGAGCTTGAGGGGTCAAGGGCATCACATGAAAATTTACAGAATCAATTAACCTGGACTCACAGGGGTTCACAGAGACTGAACTAACAACTAAGGAGCCTGCATGGGACTAACCTAGGCACTCTGCATATATGCAACAGTTGTATAGCTTGGTCCTCTTGTGGGACCTCTAACAGTGGAAGCAGGAGCTGTCTCTGACTCTTCTACTGGGACCCTCCTCCCCATTTTGAGTTGCCTTACCCAACCCCAATACATGGGTAGGTGCTTAATCTTACTGCATCTTAATATGCCATGTTTTGTTGACATACATGGGAGACCTGCCCTTTCTTCAACATAGAGGGAGGAGGAGTGGATTGGGTGGTGGGAACAGAGGGGAGGTGGATGAAGGGACTGGGAGGAGAGGAGGAAGGGGAAACCTTGGCCTGGATGTAAAACAAATAAATTTATTAAAAAAAGATAGAAAGAAAGAATGAATGAATCCTATTCTATACAGCACTCAGGGCAAGGACCCAAAGAGGAGAGATTTGTAATAAGCATAAGGATAGATTCTATTGGTGGAAGCTTCAAAGTATACAGGGCCTCTTTCCTAAAGATGACTTCTCTTCAGTGGGAGACAAAGCTCAGGATTAAGGCCTAAACAATGCCCAGAATTTGTGGGAATCAGGAAGGCTGGCTCCATAACAAAAAGATCATCAAATTGTCAGGCAACATCGACTCCAGCCTTCTGGGTGACCAGGCATCAGTCATAGCATTCCTTTGAAGAAAATAGGCCATGTGCTTCACGAGTCTAGTTCCTACGATGCTTCCTTTAAGCTATGCCTCCTACAGAAACTGTGTACATTCATATCATGGTCCTAAAGGTATTTCTGGGTTTCCAGCTATATGTGATGTCTTATGTGTGTTTAGAGGTATCTGAGCCCAGTATTGTCATTATACAACATCCATCACCAGGATTCTCAGCTTCACCCTCCTGTGGCCCTACTGATATTTCAGTATAATACTGTATATTTTTAAGTTCATACATTTTTAGCTTTAGAGGTTCATCTCTTAAAATAAGAATACCTCTGTATATGACTCAGTTTCTGAGACTTTCATAACTTAAAAGGTGTTTTTAATCATACACTTCTAGACCACTTTACTGTCTAAAGATTTCCTTCAATTCTCTAAATATTGGTAGAAGGTTTGTGGGCATAGAGAAAGAAAGAACATTTTGTAGCTGGAGTTTTCCTGCCTGGCCCACAGTCAGGGCAAATCTCTTTCACCTGCCAGTCCCACAGCCTCTCAGACCCGACCAAGTAAACACAGAGACTTATGTTGCTTTCAAACTGTATGGCCATGGCAGGCTTCTTGCTAACTGTTCTTATAGCTTAAATTAATCCATTTCCTTTAATCTATACCTTGCCACATGGCTCGTGGCTTACCGGCATCTTCACAAGCTGTTTCTCATCGTGGCGGCTGGCAGTGTCTCTCTGACTCAGCCTTCCACTTCCCAGCTTTATTCTCTTCCTTGCCCCGCCTATACTTCCTGCCTAGCCAACGGCCAATCAGTGTTTTATTGATTAATTAGCAACACATTTGCCATACATCCCACAGCAACATTTAATTGTGAGATTAAAATAGCTTATGAAGGATACATGGTTCGAGAAAAGAATTAGGCTTCAGTGTAAGACACACCCAGGTATAAATCCTCACTATGATCCTGCACACATGCACTGATTTTTCTAGGTCTGCTCCTCAAGAATGCTAAAGAATACTAACTCCTCAAGCATAAAGTACGTGCAAAGGAGGGTTATGGTAAAGAATAAATTAACTTTGCATTAGTAACTTAAAGCTAGAAAAAGAGTAATCTGTATCAGAAATAACATACACATTGGTGCTTGATAGTTTATTTACAGGCATCCACTGGATGAGTAAAATAGCATGGCACACATCAATTGTTCAGTAAATATCTGCTCTTTATTTTTTCCACCATAATTGACATTTATATATGTTCCAGGCTTTATAAAAGTTCAAATAACCATAAACACAAAGAGATGGAGGAAAAAATGGACAAATCAGTCCTGAGGGAGGAGTCTGTCTAATAAAAAACAAAAATTATTAAATCTAGCATTAAAAATTGATTCACAATTTTTCTTGTCTTATTTATACATGGCATTCTTATACCAGGACATATCTATGTAATTTTGCTGTCTTTATTTAGCTAGAAAGAAAGCAGAGCACACTCCAGAGTATAGCAACTATAGCAGAAGCTCATGTGTGCCACTATATTTTATGAATCAAGCGCTTTGTTTATAATCATTTGCTCTTAATTTGAGCCCTAAAATACTTTCTTTTGAAGCTATCTGGTTAGTTGAAAGACATAGACTAGAAACTGAAAAGCATCCCATGAATATTATTGTGTATGTTTGAAGTTTATGTAAAAAGCAACTGGTATGCTAGTTAAAATATGGGAAATATATAAAATCTATTTCAAGAAAGGGGTAAATATTTAATAAAAATTTTGTATTCTTAAATTAATAGGAAATGGTGACTCATCTAAACTACCTCTATATTTATCATGTCTATCTATTTAAGATAGATTCATTTCAATTGATTGAACTAGCAATTTCATGATATTTGAGGAAGATCTTTTATATGATAAAATAAAAAATAAAAATCTACAAAGCAACAAATCTTACTAGTAGGTCACATCAGACAAGTTCTGGGTTTTCTGAATTAGTGCCATTATCTAAGTCTCTCTGTCCTTTTGCTAGAATTTCTTGCAACTGCAAGCATATGAGCAAGAACTCAGTTTCCATTGAGCTCATTCTCTCTGAGGAGACATCTTCAGTTCAGAGCTAAAGAATATACCTAGCAGGAGTCTGGACTTGCTAGACATATATACTGATATATTTGGAGTCTAAAAATCTAGTCTCAATTATAAGCAATAATGAAAAGAGTATCAATTTAAACTTGTCATCATACTAAAAATTTAAACTCTAAACCATAAAACAATGTAACTAAGTTTTGAAATATTTTCTTTGTTTTTTTCATAATTTTCAAAATGTTTAACTCTTCTTACAGTGTAAAAATCTCAGTCAATCCTTGGTTTGATCTTACTACACAGCTTTGTCATTTTAAAATTCCCAGAATTATGTACTAAAGAGATTTTAATGTGGTCTTTTTCTTTTTTTCCCTCTTTTATTGAAAATAGATGTTTTTCTCACATAATTTATCCTGATTATGGTTTCCCCTCTCTACTCCTCCACGTTCTTCCACACCTCTGCTCCCATCCAGACCCACTCCCTTTCTGTCCCTCCTTAGGAAACACACAGACTTCTAATGAATAATAATAAGATAAAATATAGTAAGTTAAAACAAAAACTAACACATTTGAGTACGACAAAACAAACAGAAGGAACAGAGCCCAAGAGGAGACAGAAGAAACATAGACCCTTCATTCACACACTCAGGAATTCCATAAAAATCACTAAACTGGAAGAGTGTGTACACACACACGACCTACAGAGTGAAAAGAGAGAAGAAAATATATAAGTATATTGAGAGGGCCGGGGAGCCAGACCAGAACCAAGACAGGTTTCTAAAAGCCCTGCCAGGGACCAGGCCTTAGTTTTGGTTTACTGCAACTTGCTGGAGCTGAGCAAGCAGTTCTCGAGAAGACCACAACTCAGGAGCAACCAATCAGCATGTACCCCCCAGCCTTCTGCTAACTAAAGATAAATTTTCCTACCTTGCAGCTAGAAAGTCCCTAAACACTAGAGCCTAGCACCAATCAGCCCCCAGACTAATCTTTCCTCCACCAATCAGCACCAGATTAATCCTTCCTCCCTGGAATTCTGCTAACTCCACTTAAAAGGAGCTTAAGACCTCCCTTAGGGGTCGCTATTTGCCACCCCAACATGTTGGAAATAATAAATGCTCTTGTTGATTGCATATGTGACTGATGGTCTCTCTTGGGGGCTTCTCTCAGACCCTAACATATATAAATAAATTTAAATTAAATTTAAAATAGAGTATGATTTAAAAAAATTAAACATGAAAGCCCTGATACAACACTAATAGGAACCTCCAAAGATGTCTTTGAGTTAGTTTTCTATTGGCTGCCTACTGCTGGGCATGCAGCCTATCCTTAAGTGGATTTTATTTTCCCAGTAAAATTCCCTTGGAGGAAAGGAAATTTGCATTTACAAATGGTTATCAATTGAAGATTGCTTCTGGGTTAGGATAGACACATGAGTCAACTTCTTTCATCCTGAGATCCCCATCTGGTGCAGCCCCATGCAGACCTGGTAATGTTGCCTCAGTGTTCATATGTGTGTCTATCGCATTGATTCAAAAGGCCTTGTTTTCTTGGTGTCCTCCATCTACTCTGAATCTTAAACTTCCTTCTGAGGGAACAGATTTGATGGAGTCATCCCATTTAGGGCTGAGTGTTCCAAGGACTCTCATTCTCTGTTTGATGTCTGGATGAGGGTCTCTATATTTGTTCCTATCTGCAGCAGGAGGGAGTTACTGCGATGATGTCTGAATAAGGAATTGATCTATGAGTATAGCAGAATTTCCTCTTGAGTCATTTTATTGCTACTTTTTTTTTTAATTTAGAACAGTAGCATTTGATTTTCCCTAGTTCCCTAGGCTATCCAGTCTCAGGTTCTTGGTCATCCAGCAATGTGAGGAATGTGTTCCATATTGTGGTGTGGATCTTTAGTCAAAACAGATACTGGTTGGTTACTCCCATATGGTGGTATTTTATTTGTACTGAAATGTGATTTTAATTGTATGTTAATAAATAAAGTTGCCCAGGAGTCAGAGCTATTAGAGCCATAGCAAGAGCGTGGCGGTGGTGGCGCACGCCTGTAATCCCAGCACTTGGTAGACAGAGCTCGGTAGATCTCTGTGTGTTCAAGGATACAGTCAGCATTGGAGACACATGCCTTTAATCTCAATACCAACCATAGAAGACCTGGAAGTCTCTACAGATAGGCAGTGACGAGGCAGTCATGTGTTTGGGTTTACGACCAATGAGAAGACAGAACAGAAAGACTATATAAAGACAAACACACAGGAAGTAGGTCTCTTTCGGAAAGGTCTCTTGGCTTAAGAGTCTAGCTGCAGGGTAAGGCTCTTAGTTCTGATCTCTTGGCTTTCTTCTTTGCATTGGTTCTGTGTTTCTTATTTAATAAGACGGTTGGCTACATCTACACTCCCACAATTTTTGTGCCACCATAGCCCTAGAACACCTTGCAGGTAGCACACCATTGTAGATAAAGAGTTTGTGGATGGCTTGGTGTTTATTTTTCTCTTTTGATAGCATACAAAAGACAGTCAAACATAGAACCGAAGATTTTATGTAGGCAAAGCTTGATTTCTCCATGTTCAATGAGTAGTGTGGGTATTGTATTCAGAAATGGGGTCTTGCCTTCAGTTTGTGGAGAATAACCTATAGTCTTTACAATAGCCTCAGTTGTATTGGGGTCCCCATGGGGCTCCTTTGGCTATTATCTAAATTAGATGTAGTCCATTCTAAGTATGGCTTCATTTGGTGAGAAGAGATAGACAGTTGGAACTCTGTCTCCACCATTATTTGGCAATAATTTTAGATAACCTTCATATATATATATATATATATATATATATATATATATATATATATAGTTTCTACTCTGTTATGTTTCCATACTATCCCTCAAATGCCCCTCATTTTTAGCTGTGTCAGTTAATATTCCCCCCTCATACCAATCTTCCCTTACTGTGTCCACTTGATCTTTCACTTCTAGCCACTAATTTATCCAAATGAGTGTCCTTTGTTATGGAGAAGCTTTTGTTTCATGAGATCCCATTTAAGTATTGATCTTAGTGCCTATATTACCAGTGTTCTGTTCAAAAATCATTTTCCTGTGCCAGTGAGTTCAAAGCTATTCCAAAATTTTTCTTCTATCAGTTTCAGTGTATCTGGTTTTATGTTGGAGTCTTTAATCCAAGTGGAGTTGGGTTTTGTGAAGAGTGATAAGTACAGATCTATTTGGATTCTTTTATATACAACTGTCAAGTTTGACCAGAACCATTTCCTAAAGATGTTGCCTATATCCCAGTGTAAATTACTGGTTTTTATGAAAAATCGGGTGTCCATTGGTTTGTGAATTTATATCTTGGTCTTCAATTCTATTTTATTGATCAACATGTCAGTTTTGTGGCAGTGCCATGCTATTTTATGACTGTAGCTTTGTAGTACAACTTGAGATAGGGGATAGTGATAGCTCCAGCAGTTCTGTGGCTATACAGGATGGTTTTAACTATCCAGTTTGTTGCTCTCTCTCTCTCTCTCTCTCTCTCTCTCTCTCTCTCTCTCTCTCTGTGTGTGTGTGTGTGTGTGTGTGTGTGTGTGTGTGTGTGTGTGTGTTGTATGAAGTTGAGGATTTTCCTTCCAGGATCTGTGAAGAATTGTGTTAGAATTCTGATGGAGATTGCACTGAATCTGTGTATTGTTTTTTGGTAGGATGACCATTTTTACTATATTAATTGTACTGAATCATGAGCATAAGAGCTCTTTCCATCTTCTGATATCTTCTTCAATTTCCTTCCTTAATGTTTTCAAGTTTTTGTCACACAAATCTTTCACATGCTTGGTTAGAGTTACTCCACTCCATGATATTTTATATTATTTGAGGCTATTATGAAAGGTCTTGTTTCCCTAATTTTTTTTTCTCAGTCCATTGGTCATTTGTATATAGGAGAGCTACTGAATAGTAAGTTATTTTGTATCCAGATACTTTCCTGAAAGTATTTACCAGCTGTAGATTTCTGGTGGAATTTTTAAGATCACTTATGTATACTACCACCATATTATCGGCAAATTAAGGTATTTTGATTTCTTACTTTCCAATTCATATCACCTTGGTCTCCTTCAGTTCTCATATTGCTCTAGCTAAGACTTCAGGTACTATATCGAATATAGAATGAATAGAGTGGACAACATTGTCTGGTGCATGATTTTACTTAAATTGCATTGAGTTTCTCTCCGGTTAAGTTGATGTTGGATATGGGCTTGCTGTAAACTGCTTTTATTATGTTGAGATATGTTTATTGCATCTCAAATCTATACTGGACTTTAATCATGAAGGGGTGTTGGACTATATCACAGGTCTTTTCTGCAAATAATAAGATGAACATGGGTTTTTTTTCTTTCAGTTTATATATATGGTGGATTACATTTATTGATTTATGTATGTTGAACCATCCCTGAATCTCTGGGATGATCATGTTAGATGATCTTTTTATATGTTCTTGGATTCAGTTTGCAAGTATTTTATTGAGTATTTTTGTATCTATGTTCATTAGGGAACTTGGTCTGTAATTCTTTTTCTTCATTGAGTATTTATATGGTTTAGTTGCCAGAGTAACTGTGGCCTTGGACAAAGAATTGGGCAATTTTTCTTCTGTTTATAATTTTCTTAATTTCTGTCTGGATACATTTTTCATTCAGGAATAAGTTGCTCAGTTTCTATGAGTGTTTAAGCTTTCTGTTGTTTCTTTTGTTGCTTATATTCAGTTTTAATCAGGGGTGATTAGATAGGATGCAGGATGTTATTCCAATATTCTTATATCTGTTGATACTTGCTTTGTGTCTGAGTCTGTAATCAATTTTGGAGAAAGTTCTAATTGATGCAGAGAAGAATATATATCCTTTTGTGTTTGGGTGAAATGTTCTCTACAATATGTTAGGTCCATTTGGTTTATAACATCTGTTAGCTCCAGCACTTCTCTGTTTAGTTTTTGTCTGGATGACTGTTCTGTTTGTGAGTCGAGTATTGAAGTCTTCCACTATAAGTGTGTGAAGTTCATGTGATTTATGTTGTAGTAGTGTTTCTCTTATGATCTTGGATACCCTTGTATTTGTTGCATAGATGTTAAGAATTGCAATGTCCACTTGATGAATTTTTTTCCTTTGATTAGTATGTAGTGTTCTTCCCTATATCTTCTGACTACCTTTGTGTTGAAGTCTATTTTGTCAGCTATTAAAATGGCTGCACTTGCTTATTATGTCCACTTGCATTGAATATCTTTTCCATCCTTTTACCCTAAGGTTATGTCTATTCTTAATGTTAAGGTGTGTTTCTTATATGCAGCAGAAAGATGGATACTGTTTTTGCATCCATCATATTATTCTGTGTCTTTTATTGGGGAATTGAGACACACTGATGTTGAGGGGGAAATATCAATGGCCAGTGTTTGCTGATTCCTATTTGGTGGTGGTGGTGGTGGTGGTGGTGGTGGTGGTGGTGGTCGTTGTAGTGTGTGTTTCCCCTTTTGACTTTTTGGTTGGAGATTATGTATACCTATGTATTCTTTGGTGTGGTTAAGCTCTTTAGGTTGGAGTTTTCCTTCTAGCTCATTCTTTAGGGCTAGATAGACACTGCTCAAATTTGCTTTTATCATGGAATGCTTTATATCCTCAACGTACAGTGATTGAAATTTTTGCTGGGTATAGTAGTCTGCACTGGCATCTGTGGTCTTTTGTAGTCTACAGAACATGTGTCCAGGCACTTCTGTCTTTTATAGTCTCCATTGAGAAATCAGGTGGTATCCTAATGAGTATGCCTTTAAATGTTACTTTGTTTTTTTTCCCTTGTAGCATTTAGTATTCTTTTCTTTGCTCTGTAAGTTTATTGTTGTGATTATTGTATGCCAAGGGGACTTTCTTTTCTGGTCCAATCTATTTGGTGTTTGTAGGCGAACTTTTCCTTCCTGCCAGCCATTGTACATTTTTAAACACACTGTAACCCATTTGGAGGTTTTTCCATGTGTATCTGTCTTATTGAGCATCTGTAACCTTTTTTTGCTGCATGAGCAGAACCCCAAACCCACCATTCAGTGCACTGATGGAGCTCATGCTGGTGGCTCAAGCCTTCAGTCAGAAGCTGGAAGATACCTCTCTGAATTGCAGCCTGTGTGAGAGACTACAGGAACCCACCATGTGGCTTAGCTCATGGCATGCTGGCAGCTGCCAGGAGACAGCATCTCTGTGTTATGGCCAGCATGAGAGACAAGAGGATAGAAAGATGTGTTTGGCTTGATTTTTATGTGTTTAGAACCTTTTTTTTTTTTTTTTAAGCTTTCTCGGGTCTTATGTGGATGTAGGTGCCAGACTTTTGGACATCATTTGTAGGTAGAGTTTTTCTGCTCCCAAATAACCAAAGAGGCTTAATATTAATTACAAATATTCAGTCAATATCTCATGCTTTTTGCTAGCTAACTCTTACATTTTAAATTAACCTACATTTCTTATCTACATTGTGCCACATGGCTCAATACCTTTTCTCAGTATGACAAGTTCATCTTCTTCTCTCTGTGTTGCCTCCCACCCAGTCTCTTCTTGCCCACCTAAAGGCTAGTCAGCTCTTTATTAACCAATAAGATTAATACATATTTACAGTGTACAAAAATTGTTATACATCATTTCCCCCCTTTTGTCTAATTAAAAAAAAGGTTTTAGTTTTAACGTAGTAAAATTATATATATATATATATATATATATATATATATATATATATATCAAAAACAGTTATCAAATAAGAATTATAGTTACAGTCCTTGACAAAATTAGAGAAAATACTCTATTATCTATCTTATCTTTGTGAGCCTAAAGTTTTATACCTAATTTGCTTTTTATCATAACTAAGGAAAATGATAAGTTTAATTATTTAGTCTTTAACTGCATCAAAGACTCCCAAAAAGGTGAAATGTTACCTAACAACAGGGACATCTGGCTGCCTGAACAGTCAACCAAAGTTCTTCTGTAATATAGGCCTTGTATATCTGACAGACATTTCGAAGAAGCAGGGCATTTTGAAAACTGTCCTACTTTGTCTTTGCAAAGTTTGGCAGTTGCTGTCTTTTTGCATTCTGCCAATCCAGTTTCTACAATATACTGTCAGCAATTGAGGCAATGGCAGTTTCTTTGCCAAAATGGCTAGCTTTTGCCATAAAGAAAACAAAGTTCATACAGAGGTTCTTTGATGCCCATCATCTCTGAAGTAAATTGGTGCTGTCAGGAGCAGATGTGTCTCACTGTCAAGGAAAGTTTTATGTTCTTAAAACATTTTAAATGCCATATTCTGTAGGTCTTTGAAGTGTTTGGAGACCATCTATCTATCTAAATATATCTGTTTAACCTTGAAAACATATCTAATATGACTGTAAGTTTGACTATTACAGATGACTATTAATCTGTATTTAACTATACATTATATTTTTAATGATCTGCAGAAACACAATACCTCAAACAAGAGTGGAAACATAATACAGTATAAAAATAACTTTAAATTTGTATAGACAAGTCAAAATTCACACCAGTGTAAAATATTTTGAGATTAATTTTTTTTATTAAAGTAGAGGCATCCAGCTGTTTCTGTCATTTCTCTTAATTTTGGAAGTCACTTGCTATGCACTTCCTGCTTACTAAGGTAATATTATATCATTCTCAGGTCTTTTAGGGGCTGAAATCTAGACAGTTGCAGTTACAATTCTCCCAAATCATGGTAAAAGGTAAATTAGGTACAAAACTTTGAACTCTTCAGGAGATGACAGCCAGTGGAGTAATCTCTCTAAATTTGCCAATTACATATGGACTGGACATTGAAAATGTATCTCTTACTTGATAATTATTCTTGTAATTTCATTTTTGTTAAGGTTATTACATTTCCTTTCTATTTTGAACAAAAATCGATAATGGTTCTTATTGTATATAATTTTACTATGTTAAAGTTAAAACCTTCCTTTTTAATTATACAAAAAGGGGGAAATGATGTGGAATAATCTTTGTACACTGTGAATATGTATTACTCTCATTGGTTAATAAAGAGCTGACTGGCAGGAAGAGACTAGGTTGGAGAGTGAGACTAGGAGGACATTAGGAAGAAGAATCAGGAGGAGACACAAACAGAAGGAGATGAACTTGTCATACTTAGAAAAGGTATCAAGCTACATGGCAGAATGTAGATAAGAAATATGAGTTAATTTAAAATGTGAGAGTTAGTAATAACCTTAAGCTATTGGCTGAGCATTTATAATATTAAGCCTCTTTGTGGTTATTTGGGAGCAGCTGCCAAGACACAGAAAATCACAGTGTTCTGTATGATTTTTGGACCTTGATAGGCATCATCTTCTTTAGGTTAGGAATTTTTTATATGCTTTATTGAAAATATTTTCCATGCCTTTGACCTTTAATTCTCCTGCTTCCTCTATTCTTATTATTCTTAGATTTGATCTTTTCATAGTGTACTGATTTCTTGGATATTTTGTGCAAACTTTTTTTAGTTTAGAATTTTCTTTGATAAGGTATACATTTTTACTAATATTTCTACAATATCTAAGATTATCTCTTCCATCTCTTGTATTCGATTGGTGAGTTTTTCTCTAAGGTTCTTGTTTGAGTTCCTATATTTTTCATTTCTAGGTTTCTCTGAGTTTGGATTTTCTTTATTCATTCTATTGCCACATTCAGATCTTAAACTATTTTATTCATTTTTTTCTACTAGGTAGGAGTGTGTGTGTGTGTGTGTGTGTGTGTGTGTGTTCATAGATTTCTTTAAGATATTCATACCTTTCCTCTTTAAGCACCTCTTTCGTATTCATAAATACTATTTTGAGGTTTTTTTTTTCTTTTGCTTCAGCTATGTTGCTTGTTGGAATACATTGTTGGCTGGTTAGAGGTCACAGTCTGCCACAGTCCAGCAGCTTTCTCTCTAAGCTCAGCAATATAGAAACTTCCCCTCCCTCCTCCCCAGCAAGGCTTCCTGCTCTCTACCTGCCCTTATCTGGAGAATGTCCCTGGGCCTAGAAGATTGACCTTATCTAAAAGCTGTCTCTAAAACAGATGCTTGATTCATCTTTAGCTTGACCCTTGGCAGAGATCCCAGCTAAGAAGACTTGTTCTAGGAGCTCTGCTATAGGATCCTACTAAGCCTTGTGATAGGAGCATGCCACTTAATGCAAATTAGGGTTTATTCCCAGGCTCCCCAATCTTATATATTCCTTATACTCTGGAATAAAATTAAGTTAATTCACCAGAGTCTGTCTCCCAGAGACCTCCTTCCATGGTCATGGGCCACATGCAAAACTTTAGAGAACCCTCACATTTGCTATAATCAGGGACTACTGTGGTTGGGTTGCTGAACTCTAGTGGAAACATTTGTGTTGGCTGTTATTGATGGTGTTTTCATACTGGCCTCTAGGCCTCTGGGTTTGGAAAAATTGTTATTCTATGTGCTGACATCTGATGTTTTCTTTGCCAAGTGAAAGTCTTGTTTCTTGTTTTCTATGGCCCTCTTTGATGTTTAGGAGAGTGTGATGGCCATGTTTCTTCCTGGTAGGAAAGCCTTCTGGGATCCTGATAGGTGTGGGCACTGAGTATTCAAGATAAAATGTGTTTCTAGATATTGGGAGCTGATACTTTGGAATGGAGATGGGCTAGGAGAGGGGTGCTGAGGGGGCTCACAGGAGGGAGGAAAACAGGTTGTTCCACCAGGATCTGCCTAGTTCCTTGGGAATGGGAGCAGAAAGTGAGGAGGGGCCACATAGCTTATTTGCTACAGGGTTGGGGATGGTACTGGGGACTAGATGGAGAGAAGAGGAGGGAAAGTGAAGATTTGAAGCTTTCATACCTACTTTGCTGCCTTATTTGCTTCCCTGACAGGCTTGGCTGGTGGGTTCCCAAAGAATAGCTTCTGGAGTTGGGGACTGGGATAAAGTGATGACTATGGGGAAGAAAGATTGAAGGGAAAGATCTATGTGATCCACTAGAGATAAGGGCAAGAGGGAAAGGGATGCTGTACCCGGTGGTCTTTTACAGAGCTAGGGATAAGACTGGGTGTGCATTTGGAGGAACTGAGGAAGAAGTCGAGATCTGCAGTTAGCCTACCTGCTTTCCTGGCAGGACTGGCCTGTGGGTTCCCAGGAAATGCCTGTTGGATTTGAATACTGAGACAAAGCAATGAGTGAGAGGAGATGGTCTATATGATTCATTGGAGAAAGCATTAGAGAGGAGTGGGTGGCCAGAGCAGGTGGTCTCCTACAGGGCTGGGATTAGAATAGGGAATTGTCTTGTAGAAAGGGTAGGAGAGGTAAAAATCTGCAGTTAGTCTACCTGCTTCCCTGGCTGGATTCAATGTGTTCTTTTTCAATCACTATTGTAAACACAGTACTGGAATCAAACAATGTGCTTTGGTCAGAAATTTCTTACTGAATAGTCACAATAAAAACAAATAATCATTTTGTTCTTTTTCATCTTATATGCTTTCCAATTATGCATTATAATTTGATTTCTAGATATGTTTATATTTATTTTTATTTTGTGTGCATGAGGGCTTTGTCTTCAGGTATCTGTTGCACGAATTCTAATTGGAATTAATAATAAAACCCAGAGTCAGATATAGGGATAAATGCTGAAAGATCAGAGAGACAAAATAGCAAGCCACAGCCAACACCTCTTACCTTGCCAGCTCCTCAGCCTGAAAGAGACTAAGCTCCTGTCTCCTCCCACCTCATATTCCTGTCTCTGCCTAGCCATATCACTTCCTGTATCCACCTCCCTAGTACTGGGACTAAAGGAATGACATTCCAAGTGCTGGGATCAAAGGTGTGTGCCACCACTGCCTGGCTCTCTTTCTCTTTTAGACTGGATTAATCTTTTGTAGCCCAGGGTATTTTTGAATTTACAGAGATCCATCTGCCTCTGCCTCCCAAGTGCTGGAATTAAAGGTGTGTGCCATCACTGCCTGGCCTCTATGGCTAACTAGTGACTTAGCTCTACACTCTGATCTTCAGGCAAGCTTTATTTGTTAAATCTCAAGCAAAATATCACCACAAGTATGCATACACAGTACTTGCCTATCTGGTGACTGTGAAAATCAGAAGAGAGTGATGGATTATCTGGAAATAAAGTTACAGATGTTTGTGAGCCACCATGTGGGTGCTCAGAATCAAACCCAGGGACTTTGCAAAAGCAGAGAGACAGCCACATCTCCAGCCCCCAAAATAAAATAAAACCAAGGGGAAAATATTAAGCTGAAAATGGTGTTTAAATGTAATTTTTAACATCAATATTGCCAACTAGTCCACATTAATGCAAATATCAAAGCATGAGACTAAATGAAAAAAATAAGATTAAAAGAAAGATTATGAGCCCAGAAGTCCCCTTGAACCTAACGATTGCAGAAGAAGCTCTTTTCAGTGTTTGGACTGGCATCCTCTGAGGGTCAGGAAGCCTTCTCACCTATGACATTAGGGTACAGCCATGACTCCCCATTGTGCCTCCCACCCGCATTTCAACAGCCTCTAATTCTGCCTTCTGCTGCTTTCCATAGAAGTAACATGCTTCACAATAATTCGAGAAATTAATTATCATAATGAAGATCACAGGAGTATTTTCTCAATTTAGGAAATCCCATGTCCTTAGATGCTAAACTGTATTATCGAATGTAGCAGGAACTATGGTCTACCATAATTCAGAAAGGAAATCTGAGGGTGCTGAGGATTAAGCTGTTTCCAGTCCTTTGAGAGGTTTTAACATTTTTCTAATTTGTCCATGAAATATTTTTTTCAAATATGCTTAATATTGTGGAGGATGCCTCTAGGAAACACCATTATGTTCATATTCTACCACAGTATTGATTGTTGGTCTTATTTCCTAATTTATCTATGTTATTCAACCATAAAAGACACAAAATTATTAAATATATAGGAAAATTGATACAAATAAAAAATGTTATATTAAGTTAGTTAAGCCAAGTACAGAATGACAAATACTCCATTTTCTCTCTCATTTGAGGATCCTAGTTTCTATTTTTAAATGCATGCATATTTATGAGGGACTGGGTGTGGGTAGAGGCTAGGAAGTTAGAAACGGGTCCATGAGGGAGTTGAAATGAGGCTTTAAAGAAGAGAATGGGAAGGGAATGGAACACATGTGACATGAATTTGGAAAGAGGAATACCGGGTGTAAGGTTACACAGAGGAAAGAGAAGTGAGTCAAGGAGACAATAGGTGAGAGGAATAGATGAATCAGGAGAGGGAGGATAAACCCAAACTCAGCAGGTATGAAAATGTGCTAAGAAATCCTGTTACTTTATATACTAACTAGAAAATAAATTAAACAAATAAATAGCTATTAAAATTAAATTTATAATAAGAGATTCTGCTATAATTTGCATAACTAAGCATATTAGCCTCAACATGGTATAATTGGTTTCTGTTTCTCCACACCTAGTCCACTTAGTGTTATTCATTTTGTTTCCTCATAATTCTACTGGAACATCTGGACCTTCCTAATGCTCCAAAGGGGACAATCTTTTGGGGTCATTATTCTAATTGAAAGAACTGTTAACCATGCTTTCTCCACTGAGACTGAATTTCATCCTGTTTTCTTTCTATTCTTTCCTCTGTCAATTCATTTCTTCTTCCTACTTATTTAAGTGTTGGTATTAATATTGTCTCATTATTCTGCTCCCAGGTCTGCCATCATAGCTCTTCTTCAGAGAATCCAATAAATCATATGAAATCCATAACTGGGAGATCTGAGTTGTCAACCTAGATAGACACTATCACATGTATTAGAACAATTTTCCCTTCAAATCACTCAAATACCACTTGTGTAGTGAAAAAATTCCAACTTCATGTTTCCTATGTCTAATCTGTCTCAGAATTCTGCCTATTATAATTCCTTGGTCTTTTGGGGGAATGTCTTTTTTCTTCATTCCTACTAATCCTGCTTTAATTCCAGCCTTCTTCACTGTGCCTACAAAGATAAAGTAACACTACAGCTAATTCCCCTGAGTTCAGCCTTCAGCCCCCAAATGAAGCATTACACAGCTACCCATGTCTTTCTCAGTTGCCAATGAAACTGCATTGATTTCATTACTGCAGCTCATTGCCTTAGGGAATCTCCATTCAGATAACCTAAAAAGTCATTGAGCATCTCTTAAGATCCTCTTTAGTTTTAGGCTTGCCTCTTTCTCCAGCTTTACCTTTTTCCTGTTTACATGCATCTATCCCAAGTAAACCTAAAGTATGCCATGTTCTTTTGCCTTGCACTTTGGCACATACTCTTCTTTCTGCTTTTAATACTCTTTACTTATTGATTGACTTACTTATAAATTTTATTTACTTATAAATTGATTGATTTATTTCTTGATTGACACATGCTGTCTTAAGACACCATTCAGATCATCAAATCTCCCCAGGAAGCTTTCCTAGAAGCCCCCACTCTACCACAGATATAACTTCTGGGACTGTGATGTAGTGTCTGGCTTGTTTATCCACTTCTTGAGGATAGAAACTACACATCTGTGCTTTTAATCCCAATGCCAAGGTCAGCTTCTGACAAACTATTGATACTAATAACTTGGTAAACTAATTGAACCTGACTTTATTAGGCAGTCCCTCTGCCAACCATACACACACACACACACACACACACACACACACACACACACTTTCTGTCTTTAGCTCTGAACTTTCCCTACACTTCCATATTTTCATCTAACAGATGTACATATCTACTTTAATATACCATTGTCACTTCAAGACTCAAACACCTAAAAATAAATTTGTCATCTTCACTCTGAAACAAGCTCTTCTGTCATTTCTATTTCTATTCCTGGAATCAACATTCTATCAATCAAGCCTCCTCCAAGCCTTCAAGTCACCCACAACTGCTTCCAGGATTCACCTTGATATAAAGTCTATCTCCAAATCCAGTCATTTTTCCTTCTTGGTGTGTATCCCTTCCTTATCTATATCTACAACCTCTATTCCAGCCTTCCACCTAGTCCTGAAATATTCTTGCTAATTTCTTCCCCATCCTTTGTGCATATGAAAATCTCTAAAGTTCTTCCTAGATGGTAACTTTCATCTCTTTGGGACTTTTGCATAGACGGTTAGCAGATCTCCAGTCTCTAAGGAATTAAGTGAAAACCTAAATCTGTGTTTTGCTACATGTATATATTACATACAATAAAAATGAGCCTTTGAAGTCTTCTATACCACAAGAAGCCAGTTTATACAGTGAGTCTGTCACTATCACTTGGAAGACTTCCTCTTAAATAGTTCTGTGGGTCTATACAGTGTGTGCTGGGAAATATCCTGCCAAAAAACTCTTCCTTTCCATTTTCAGAAAGCACACCCATCTTTCCAGTCTTGCTTTTGCATCATTATAACTGTTAATCAAAATGGAGTTTGCAAGATGGGCAGAGGGATCCCCAGAGTATCTAGTAGATATTATCTGTGAATGTGTATGAGAAAGCTACTTACTGTCTAGGAAAAATGCTTGTGAAAGGTTTAGAGTCAATAGTGCCGAGAGCTTATGCAGGGCTTGGAATGGTTCCTGTTTCAACAGCCAGCCGGGAAAGCCATACAACTCACAATCTGCCCAGTAGAGTACACAGTAAGCCCATGTCTCAGCAGCAAAGGATAATTATCCTCAACTGAGCTCTGCTCCAAAACTATTTGAGTAAATTTTTAAAAAAATGAAAATTCAAAACAATCAAAGAATTTCAAATGATATAATTGAATCACAAGATATATGAGAGTAGATTCTCAACCAGAAAAACATCTAGCAATTAACAGTTAAAATTCGTAAGTATTGACATCCAATCAAAAATCACCAAGCATGTGAAGAAGCAGGAAAAAAAAAGATGACCTAAAATGATAGGATATATCAATCAACCTAAAGCAGGTATTTCAATTAGCATAGAAAAACAAGATATTAAACATTAAATACATTGTTTATAGTTTTAGATTACATACTGCAGTGTAAAGATGCCTAAAGTTGAAGAAATACTAATAAAAGCTATCCAAAGTAAAGTACAGAGAAAAAAGAAAATCAAAAGCAAACAGAAATATCAGCTAACTGCAAGAAAATTTTAGAAATATAAATGGGGGAGAAAATAGAAAGATTAAAGAAATTGTTTTCCAAATTTACTGAAAACAAGAAGGCACAAATAAATGAAACTCAAATCCCTCCAAACATAAAGAAACCCACTATGGTGATATTTTATTTGTATGTTAATAAATAAAGTTGCCCGGGGGTCAGAGCTATTAGCAAGCCATAGGAAAGCAGGGCAGTGGTGGCGTATACTTGTAATCCCAGCACTTGGTATGCAGAGCTGGGTAAGTCTCTGTGTGTTCAGGGATACAGCCATTATTGGACACACATGCCTTTAATCTCAATACCAAGCAAGGAAAACCTGGAGGCCTATACAGACAGGCTGTGATGAGGCGGTCATGTGGTTGGGTTTACAACCAATGAGAAGGCAGAACAGGAACACTATATAAAGACATTAACACAGGGGTAGTGAGTTCGGAGAGGTAGGACCACTGCAGGAGGAAGGGTAAGGTTTTAGCTCTTAGCTCTGACCTCTTGGCTTTCTTTGCATTGGTTCTGTGTTTCTTATTTAATAAGAAGGTTGGTTACATCTACATTTGGCGCCCAATGTGACAAGAATCCATTAAAAACCTCTTGGCTTGGCTTGGCAGCAGGTCCGGTTTCCGGCCTGGGCGGCCCGGCTGCCTAGCTCGGGCCCAGGCCTGACTGACCCACAGCTGGAGCTACTTGCAACTGCTACAAACAACTCAGGCCTGCCCTGCCGAATAGGGCCCATACCCGTAAAGCCAAGGCTTGACTCGGCTCAAGCGGCTACTCTTTCTCTCTCTCTCTCTCTCTCTCTCTCTCTCTCTCTCTCTCTCTCTCTCTTTCTCTCTCTCTCTGGATTCACACCTCAAACACCAGGAAGCTGTTTTGAAATTCCCTGAGATTCTACTGTTCTACCCAGACTTGGTAAGTCAATTAACATATCTATTTAAAAGAGAATTTTTTTTCTACATTAAAAAAAAGTGGGCTTTATGTGTGCATTGGAAGAAAATTGGACTTTGTTTGAAATTTTAGGTACTCTGACAATGGAACAACTATATGAAAAGGTTAATATTGATCGAATTATTCAGTTTATTACTTTTCTTATCCTCATTTTACTATTTAAAAAGATAGTCAATTTAAGTGCCAGGATAACAGTCTTAGAAAAACCTATTAAACTGGTAAAAATGAATTATAGAGAAATTCAAACTCAGACAGAAGAAATAAACAGTGAAGTTGTTTCAAAATTGGATCATAAGGTTACAGAAAGAAAGCCAGTTTTCACACAATCACCCTTAATTTATCCGGTAGCGGTACAGCAGCTACCTGATGAAGAGAATGAACAAAATACTTGGGCTCCAATTAAAATGTTAGACTTACGAAGATTTAAGGAGGCAATAGCATCTTATGGCATGCACTCCCCATATGTAAAGCAAATGTTAAACAACTGGTCAACTAGTAATAGGATTATACCAAAGGACTGGCGGGAATTGGCACAGGCTGTTCTTGAACCTGGACAACATCTCCAGTGGAAAATGTGGTTCAATAATGAGGCTAAAAATATAGAAAAACAATGGAGGGATAGCGGAATACAAGTCTGTCAGGATCAGCTTATTGGAGAAGGCCAATATGCTTCAGTAGAAACACAAAGTTTATATGATGTCCAAACCCTAGTTCTATGTCGAACGGCAGCTTTGAATGCATGGGACAGAGTTGAAGAACCAGGAAAAAAACTGAGTCATTTACAAAGGTTATACAGGGCCCAAAAGAATCTTTCACAGATTTCTTACAAAGATTGACTTCAGCAGTACAGAAAATGGTCCCAAATTCAGAGGCTAGTCAGATAATAATTGAATCTTTGGCCTTTGAGAATGCAAATGCAGCATGCAAAAGGATAATCAGGCCGTTAAAGGCAAGATCTGCACCTTTGGAAGATTAGATTAGAGATACAGTTAATGTTGAGGCTATGACCATGATGATATGTGGGTAGGAAAAGCAATTTCAAAAGGTTTGAGCAATGTTAGATGTTTTGGATGTGGAAAGCAAGGACATTTGAAAAGGGATTGTAAACAGGTCATTCCTAGAAATAATGTTTCTTCAAGGAACACTGGCAACAGAATGCCCCTTCCTTCTGGAGTATGCAGAAGGTGTGGTAAGGGAAAACACTGGACCAATGAATGTAGATCAACAAGGGACAGACAGGGTAATCCTCTGCCTCGAGCTTCGGGAAACTCCCAGAGGGGCTTCAGGCAGGCCCCCACAGTAAATCCAGTTCAAACCTTTCCTGCAGTTGTAGAGGAAACCCCTACTCAAAGCAACTAAATAACCAAATGTCTATAGGAATAAATCATGTTATTCGAGATGATGAAACAGAGAAAATAGGGAATTCAGGAAAAAACATAAAGAAAATTTTTTGGCAAACTTCTATTAATGAACAAAGACCAAAACTAACAATAAAAATAAATGGTGTTTTGTTGTCTGGTCTGGTAGACACAGGTGCTGACATTACCATAATTGCACCAGAATTTTGGCATCCAACTTGGCCTCTTCAGGAGGTAAACGTTCAACTGTTAGGAATTGGGACATTATCTCGAGTGAAACAAAGTGCAAGATGGCTTGAATGTATAGGTCCAGAAGGACAGAAAGGAAAATTAAAACCATATATGGCTAACATAGCTATGAACCTGTGGGGTCGAGATTTGTTACAACAATGGAATACTCAGATTAATATCCCTCCAATCTCAGAAACAAATCATAAATTAGTACATGTTTCTGAGAGAAATATTAAAAGATATTATTCTAATGAGTGCTCACCAGACATCCATGTCATACAAGAACAGGGCACAACTGATAATTTTCCAAAAACACCAACAGCTCTACCTTTAAAATGGTCAACAGATAAGCCTGTATGGGTTCAGCAATGGCCTTTAACAACAGAGAAACTCCAGGCTTTACAAGAGCTGGTGGAAGAACAGTTAAATGCTCATCATATTGAAGAATCAACCAGCCCTTGGAATTCTCCTGTATTTGTTGTTAAAAAGAAATCGGGTAAATGGAGAATGGTAACAGACCTTAGAGCAATTAACAAAGTAATTCAGCCAATGGGCTCTTTACAATCTGGAATTCCTTTGCCTACTCTGTTACCAAAAGGATGGCCTCTCATAGTTATTGATTTAAAAGACTGTTTCTTTTCAATACTGTTACAAGAAAAAGACAGAGAAAGATTTGCTTTCACAGTGCCTACTTATAATAATTCTCAACCGGTTAAAAGATTTCAATGGAGGGTTCTCCCACAGGGAATGTTGAATAGCCCAACTTTGTGCCAATATTTTGTAAAACAGCCATTAGAAGTGGTACGTAAAAAATTTCCTAAATCTATAATTTATCATTATATGGATGATATTTTATTAGCTGACTCAAATGCAGATACTTTAGAAAGAATGTTTGAAGAAGTAAAGAAAATTTTGCCTTGCTGGGGTTTATAAATTGCCCCTGAAAAGATACAAAGAGGAGATTCTATTAATTATTTAGGATATAAAATAGAACTTCAAAAAATTAGACCTCAAAAGGTGCAAATTAGGAGAGATAGACTACAGACTCTTAATGACTTTCAAAGATTATTTGGAGACATTTCTCATCTAAGAACTATTGTTGGGGTAAAAAATGATGAACTGAATAATTTGTTTAAAACCTTAGAAGGTGATAAGGACTTGAACAGTCCAAGAGAATTATCACCTGAAGCTGAGAAAGAATTGGCCTTGGTAGAAAAGAAAGTACATGAAGGGCACGTAGATCGTATTGATCCAAAGCTGGGTTGCATTTTGGTTATTTTACCTTCTAGGCATTCTCCAACAGGAATATTAATGCAAAGGGAAGATATTATATTAGAATGGATATTTTTACCAAATAAACCAAATAAAAAATTAAAAACTTATGTGGAAAAAATCTCTGACTTGATTTGGAAAGGAAAATTGAGACTTCGTCAGTTAGCAGGAATAGACCCAGCAGAAATTGTTGTACCTTTAACTAAGGAGGATATTGAAAAATTATGGATAGAAAATGAAGCTTGTAAAAAAGCTTGTAGTAATTTTTTGGGAGAAATTAACAGCAAATATCCCAAAAGCAATAGAATTGATCTTATAAAGAGAGCTGATTGGATCTTGCCTCGAATTGTGAGGAAAAAACCCATATCTGGAGTTCGTACATTTTACACAGATGCCAACAAACAAGGAAAGGCAGGTTACAAATCAGAAAATTTAAGTAAAGTGGTTCAAAGTCCTTATAATTCAGTTCAAAAATCAGAATTGTATGCTATTCTGTTGGTATTAATGGATTTTTCAGAACCTCTCAATGTAGTAACTGACTCTCAGTATGCTGAAAGAGTAGTATTACATATTGAGACTGCAGAATTTATCCACGATACTTCAGAATTAACTTCATTATTTATTCAATTACAAGATACAATCAGAAAAAGGAGTCATCCTTTATATATAACTCACATCCGATCCCATACTGGTCTGCCAGGCCCTCTAGCACAAGGCAATGATGAGATTGATAAATTATTGATAGGAAATGTGCTGGAGGCCTCAGAATTTCATAAAAAACATCATGTAAATAGTAAAGGTTTAAAAAGGATTTTTCCATAACCTGGCAACAAGCCAAAGAAATAGTAAAGAAATGTCCTACTTGTTCCTTCTACAATCAAACGCCATTACCAGCAGGATGTAACCCAAAGGGTACTCAGAGGAATGAAATCTGGCAGATGGACGTGTTTCACTTTGCAGAATTTGGAAAATTGAAATATGTACACCACACTGTTAATACTTATTCAGGATTTCAATGGGCAACTGCTTTGAGTTCTGAAAAAGCTGATTCTGTAATCACTCATTTGCTAGAAGTTATGGCCATTATGGGTATACCTGCACAAATCAAAACTGATAATGCTCAATCATATGTCTCTGTTAAAATGAAACAGTTTTTTGCTTATTATAATATAAACCATATTACAGGTATACCACATAATCCTACAGGTCAAGCAGTTATAGAAAGATCAAAGAGAACTCTAAAGGATATGCTAAATAAACAGAAAGGAGTAACAAAAACCCCCAGAAATAGACTACATAATGCTCTATTAACTTTGAATTTTCTCAATGCCAATGAGAAAGGAACAACAGCTGCAGAGAGACATTGGATAATAGAAAAAACTACAGAATTAAATCAACCTATATACTTTAAGGATGTGCTGACCTCAGAATGGAAACCAGGATATGTATTACATTGGGGACGAGATTTTGCTTTTATTTCTACAGGAGAAGATAAGCTGTGGGTACCATCAAAATTGATAAAGGTTCGATTTGAACAAGAGAGACCTCTTAATTAGAGGAGGTGATAGTTCATCAACTATCATGAACATCCAATTTAAACTAACTTACACCAGTAACATATGCTTTTTCACTTAATCAGGTAATAACTTGCCAAAAAAGGAACATCCCCAAAAAACCTTGGGGAAAGGTTTTTGTTTTTGTCTTTTAGGAGAATGAAGGTTAAGGAATTTGAAGAACATTGGACAAATGAGACAACTGAAGAAAAGGGATAAATCGTCTATCCTAAGAAACAGAGTGAAATGGCGTATGGGTATGTTATCTAAAAAATTTTATGTCTTCCTAAATGTTTGTTTCTGCTTTTCTTTAAAGATTTAACACTATTTAACTTCTAATAGTCCCAGTTCAATTAAAATTTAAAGCTGACTTTGGAGTTGGAGAATGGCTCGCTCCTTCTTTAAACTCAAGCATGTTGTTAAAAGGAAAATACAGACTCCCTGTATCATGCCAGAGGAAAAGAGCCATCTTCTGCTATGGGACAGGAGAAAAGCCAAATTAATTAAGGGACTATTCTATTACTAATCTCAACTCTTTGATTCTATTCTGATTATTTAAACTTTTCTTAAAGTATGAAACTTATACCAAAATTTACAAGATTAATATATATAGATATATATACATTTTAAACTTTGTTAAGATATAAATGGTCATATACAGTACTAACTAATTCTAAAAAGCCGCATATATAGTCTTTATGTTCGAGTCTCTTATCAGTTTTTTGCAGGAAATCACGGTCAGGCCTAACATCAACTGAAGTCTCCAGGAAGAAAATGGGGCCCCCCAACAACAACAATTCCACGTGGACAATAATAACATCACTAAGCTGACAAACATCATCTACAGATCAGCTTTGAACTACAAAGTGCTCAGAGCAATTTTGAGAGTGCTAGCTGAGATGATCCAGTCTCAAAGACTACTTGAATAAGGATTTGAGATAAACCCTGAACTTTGGCATTATACACAGACTGGATAATGAAGGATATAGTTACCTTTCCTAGAATTTGACAATTAACCTAAAATTTTTCTTTCAGGATAAAGATAACTTCGCCCATACCCAGCAGGAAGCAATTTCGAGAATACGACGCCCACATTCCTAAAGAGGTGGTGTGGGGTGGTTGGTTTTTTTGGTCTTTTAGGTCTTTTAATGGGTTTTGGGTCTGGGATAATTTTCATTGATTAGGGGGGTTGGTTACAAGATGTTGTAAAGGGTGAGGAAAAGGGCTAAGCAAAGGAGATTAGATTTAAGGTTCTTATTTTTAAAAAAAAGAGAAAGAAAGAAAGAAAAAAATGTAAATACTTTACATTGGATTGGATTGTTTTATATTGTATACAAATTATATATATTGAAATTGATATTGTTAGAAAATGCTATACGTATATTTCTAATTGTACCATTCATTTAACAATGTAATGCAATTTTCTAATCCTTGAATGTTGTTATTACCAACTATTAGGATATAAAGAAATGAAAGTTAGTAGTTAGACATTATAATAGAACTTGTAGTTGTATTAGGTATGTTTTCAAGATTGAGTAGATATATTTTAGATAGACAGGTTATCTTCAAACCCTTCAGAGATCTACAGAATATGGCATTTAAAATGTTATTTTTTTTTTTTTTTTTGGTTTTTTTTTTTTTTGTAACAGCACATTTTATTGTCGCTTTTTATTTTTATTTTTTTTTTTGCTTTTCTAAAATATATATATATATATATTTTTTTTAATTTTTATTTTGCAATACAATTCAGTTCTACATATCAGCCACAGATTCCCCTGTTCTCCCCCCCTCCCGCCCCCCCTCACCTTCCCCCCAGCCCGCCCCCCACTCCAATCTCCTCCAGGGCAAAGCCTTCCCCACAGCTCAGCATGGGAGGAGGGACCTACCTGGACTGAGTCCACCAGGCATTTAAAATGTTTTAATAACTTAGAAAAATTTTCTTTTTTGTTATGACTATGAGACATGTCGGCTCCTGACAGTACCAATCTACTTCAGAGAAAATATGGGTATTGAAAAAACTGTAATTGGAGTTAACTTTCATTGTAGCAAAAGTTAGCCACTGGACAACAAAGTATCCTCGAATCAACTGCTGACAAACAGGACAGACAGGACACGAAACAAAGGACTACTGATTCTTGTGAAAACAAGTGTGGTTATGGCTTTATCAAAAGGCATCTTCTGAGGCCAGGACAATATAGCACCATCCCTGAAGTGGCTTTCGCAATCTGGGAAAGGTACAGTGCCTTTTTCTTTGAAGGCAGCTGAACAGGCAGTGGGCCGATGGCTTCTGATGTGCAATGGGGAGGTAGCTGAAACAGTTATTCTTGAAGAGTAATTAAGCTCACACCTCTCAACAGAAGAATGGCATTTAATAGAGGGATGTGGAGAAGAACGGGATGCTGAAATGAAGCCACATGCACACATAGCCAAGAAGAATGGACAGCTGAATTCAAAACAACATCAACAATTTCCAGAATTTAAAATCCTGAATCATGACATGAAACTAGTGGAATTCAGGTATTTCTGGTATATAGATTGCTCTCACCCAATGTGAGGTTGAACTGTTGACCTTGTGTACATTCTACTTCACAAATGAGTCTGTCAGATACGCTAAGCCTATAGGCTGAAGATGATGCCCCAACACTGCGGAGAAACCTCAGATGATTGTCCAGGCAGCTGGCTGTTTCTGTCAACTCACAAGTTTTTGGAAGTTGCTTGCATATACTTCCTGTTTTTATTTTTTTTTTTTTTTGTTAGCTAATACTATTTCCTTCTTGGGTCTCTGAGGGAGTTGAAGATTAGTTAGTTATAGTTGACGATTAATTAGGATAGAAAGTGAATTAGATACAATAGAATAGATAATGGAATTATTTTCTCTGAATTTGTCAAATACAAATGAACTAGACATTGTTTAGGTATTTATTACTTGTATATATTGTATATAGTTATTGTACTTTTGTATATAGTTTTTCTTATGTTAGTTATAAGCTTTTTCTTTTTTCTTTTTTATTAAAATAGAAAAGGGGAAATATGGTGATTTTATTTGTATGTTAATAAATAAAGTTGCCCGGGGGTCAGAGCTATTAGCAAGCCATAGGAAAGCAGGGCAGTGGTGGCGTATACTTGTAATCCCAGCACTTGGTATGCAGAGCTGGGTAAGTCTCTGTGTGTTCAGGGATACAGCCATTATTGGACACACATGCCTTTAATCTCAATACCAAGCAAGGAAAACCTGGAGGCCTATACAGACAGGCCGTGACGAGGCGGTCATGTGGTTGGGTTTACAACCAATGAGAAGGCAGAACAGGAACACTATATAAAGACATTAACACAGGGGTAGTGAGTTCGGAGAGGTAGGACCACTGCAGGAGGAAGGGTAAGGTTTTAGCTCTTAGCTCTGACCTCTTGGCTTTCTTCTTTGCATTGGTTCTGTGTTTCTTATTTAATAAGAAGGTTGGTTACGTCTACAACCCACAAGACCTAAGAAAATAGGAATGTCCAAAATAGGCATGAAAAGATACTGAAACCATTCAGAGAAAATGTGTGCATGTATGGGAACAAACACAAATGTAAGAGCCAGAGTTTCATTTTCTTTTTTTCCATTTTATTGAAAATAGGTTACTTTCTCATACTGTATAACCTGAGTTCCCCCCTCCCTCTACTCTTTTCAGACCCTCCACACTTCCTCTCCCATCCAGATCCACTCCTTTTCTATCTCTTACTAGAAAAATACTTGGAGGAGAAAACAAAATATAAAATATAGTAAAATAAAACAAAACCCCTCACATCGAAGTTGGACAGACACACCAACAGAAGGAAAAGAGCCCAGGAGAAGACACAAGAATCAGAGACACACTCCTTTACATACTCAGGAGTCCCATAAACTTTTAAAAGCCACAGCATATAAGTACAGGACCAGGAGAAGACCTGTGCAGGCCCTGTGCAGGTGCTTAAGGCTCTGTGAGTTCATATGAGCTTTGGTCAGTTGATTTAGAGACTTGTTCTCTTGGTGTCCTCTATTCCCTGGGGCTATTACATGCTTTCTGCTTCCTCTTCCAAAAGGTTCCCTGAGCTCTGAGAGGAGGGATTTGATGGGCACATCCTAATTAAGTCTGAGTGTTCCAATCAATCAATCTCTCTGTCTCTGTCTCTCTCTGTCTCTCTCTCTCTCTCTGTCTCCCTCTCTGTCTCTCTCTCTGTCTCTCTCTCTGTGTCTCTCTCTGTCTCTCTCTCTCTGTCTCTGTCTCTGTCTCTCTCTAATACCTAGCTGTGGGTCTCTGCATCTGTTCTCATCTACTGCATTAGGGAGCTTCACTGGTAATGACTGAATCAGGCACTAATCTATGAGTTAGCAGAAAATCATTAGGAGTCGTTTTATCACTACTTTTTTTTTTTTTAAGACCAGTAGTACTCTGTTTTACCCTAGGTCTCTGATTCTTGATCACCCAATCAGTGTCAGGTATGGGTTCTATCTCCTGAAGTGATCTGAAGTCAAATCAGACCTTGGTTGGTTACTCCCACAAGCTTTGTGCCACCATTGCCCTAACATATTTTGCAGGCAGGACAGCACTGTAGAACAAAGGTTTTTGCTGCTGAGTAGATGTAAACATTTCTCTTTTGGTAGCCTACTGAGTACCTTCCCATACCAAAGACGCTAGACCACAGGGGTGAAGGTTTCAGTAGGCACTATCTCTACCTCTCCATGTTCAACTAGTGTGAGTATTGTCCTCAGCAATGGGTCCTTGCTGTCAATTTGTCAAGAAACCTATTTTCTTGTCAACAGCCTGGGTTGTGTGGGGATTTCCATGAGACCACTTAGACCAACAACTCAATTGAATGTAACCCAGTCTCAGTATTGGAAGCTTCATTTGGTGACAGGAAATGGCCAGTTGGGACTTCATCTCTTGCATTTTGGGAGACGCCATTAGGATTGCCATTATATGTTTTAGGAAGTTTTCAGCACACTCAGTTTACATACCACCACTTAAATGACCCTCAGTTCCAACTCTCTCTCTCTCTCTCTCTCTGCTTTACCTCTCCTCCCCAACTGATCCTCCCATCCTCAGCCCCCTCATGTCCTGTCCAGCCATAAAGTCTCTTCTTTTCCCCACCCCACAGCAAGATCCATGGACATTCCCTAGTTCCTTCCTCTATATCTAACCTCTCTAGGTCCTCTGACTGTAAGTTGGTTATCATTTGTTTAATGGCTAATATCTACATATAAGTGAATACATACATATTTATCTTTCTGGTTCTGGGTTACTTCACTCAGGATAATTTTTTTCTAGTTCCATGCATTTGCCTGAAAACTTCATGCTCTCATTTTTTAACAGCTGAGTAATACTCCATTGTGTAATTGTACTACATTTTGCTGAGGGACATCTAGGTTGTTTATAGTTTCTGGTTATGATGAATAAAGCTACAGTGTACATGGTTGAGCAAGTGTCCTTTGGGGTAGAATGGAACATACTTTGGGTATATATTTAAGAATTGTATAGCTAGGTCTTGAGGTAGATTGATTCCCATCTTCCTGAGAAACCATCACACTGATTTCTATAATGGCTGTGTAAGTTTACACTCCCACCAGTAATGGAAGAGTGTTCCACTTGCTCTACATCCTCGCCAGCATAAGGTGTCACTTGTAATATTGATAATAGCCATTCTGACAGGTGTAAGATGGAATCTTAAATCAGTTTTCATTTGCATTTCCCTGATGGCTAAGGATGTTGAACATTTCTTTAAGTGTTTCTCAGCTACTTGAGTTTCCTCTGTTGAGACTTCTCTGTTTAGATCTGTTTCCCACTTTTTTAATTGAATTACTTGTTTTTCTTGATATCATATTAAGAGCTGCTGGTAGCAAAAGATCATGGGAGTATATAGCAGATGACAACTAGTGTTCAGAAGGTCAACCTATCAGAACCAAGGGTTCTGTTGGAGGAAACCATCATGAAAGGTATTATGGAATTACTGCCTTTTGAATGAATTAGTTGTTTCTTGTTGTAAACTTCTTGTGCAATAACAGCTATGATTCTCCCCATTTACCACGCATTTCCAATGTTATATGTACATGTAATCTCATGATTTCATCTCAATCTTATGGGCACACATAACTGTGGATAGTCTAGAAGATGGTTTCTTATTTAACTGTACAATTTTTATGATTAGAAACATACTAAAATATGCTTCATAACTAAGTCTATTGTTCCATGTGGCTGTAGAGGTCTTAGCCACTGACAAGGCAAAATTGGCCAGACAAAGTATCTCTGTAGAACTTTCATAGAGCGGAATTACAGGTACCTGGCCTTGTTGAATCAAAACCCTTCAGAAGAATTATAGTGAACCAGAAGTGATAGTGCAAGTGTCTGGCCTAGGTGTATCTTAGTCCTTTAAGAGATCAATAGCACCTATGTTGCCCTAAGCTTCCTCCACTGGCACCTCCCCACTCTGAATCAAATAACAACACTTTAAATTTATTTCTACAACAGTTTTTAATGCAAGATTTTAGGCTCAGTAGACTAATTATGTGTAGGTCCTGAGATTCGGGTGATTAACAGAAAAAGGCTGTTAACTAACTAACCATGTCTGGATATTATTAATCACATAAAATAGTACATGTATTCTTTGCCATTCCCTTAAATCTCTCATTGGTTTAACCTTGTAACCCTTGTAGCTATCCCTTTAAGAAATAGAACTTTTTACAACCTACAGCTGTTGTCAGTCACCAATTAAGCTGAACAAGTCTTTGCCAAGTGTGACTCTTATCAGAATACTTGTGCCTGAGAGTGTACTTTGTAGTTTTTACTAACAAGTTGTTAATGAATGGATATATATATATATATATATATATATATATATATATATATATATATATATATATCCATTATATATATATATATGTCCATTATATATATATTGGGATTTATTAAGGCAACTCCATGTAGTTAAAAGAGAGGTTTATTCTGGGGTAACTTACAGCAAGTAAAGGGATTGGTTACAGGATCCGGGAGAGGTGAAGTGCAGTCCAGCAGTATTCTATGGAGAACTCTGCTCTGTCTACCATCCAGCATCCAGGATCATCAGGAACCAAGAGAGCCGGCACATCCAGATCTCGGGTCTTAAGAGCTCCTGTTTTGACCCCACCTCAGGGACAGGTCATAGGTAGGCTGACAGTTACCAGAAGCCTCACTGTGGGTAGTACTTCCAGGCCAAAGCTGGAACAGCTACCCACTACATATATATAATTGGGGGACCAAAAAGGAGAAGGAAGATGGAAAGAACTAGATAGAGATGAGAGAACAGCAGAAGGGACTGAGAGGAGCTAAGCATGAGAACAGAAAAGAAGCTGTGTAAATAGAATTGTCTGACCAGAATAAAGTGAATGGACTCAAGAACTCAGTGTGCTTCGATTCATTTAATATCCCACAGATTATATATCCAGCTGGTTGTTAGAGTCTTCCACGGACCCTGGGAGAAAGGAATAAGGGCTGGACCTCAGTTGCTTTCCATAACATTTAAGTTTCTTGAGTACTTTATATATTTTGGATATTAGTCCCCTATCAGATTTTTAATAACTGCCTCTGTTTCACTGGCTATGTTATATGTCTGTTTTAATTCTTGTTTGTTCTTGCTTTAACTATGGTAAGTGGTATTTATTGAGAAAATTAACTATTTCTATTAGATTTTTCCAATTTGGTGGAGTACAGGTTTTTAAAAGATGTCCCTATGGTTTTCTGGATTCCTTGGTGTCTGTTGTTACATTCCCTTTTCATTTCTGATTTTCCTTATTTGGATCTTCTCTCTTTGCCTTTTAGTTAGTTTAGATAACAGTTTGTCTTTCTTGTTGATTTTCTCAAAGAACCAACTCTTTGTTTTATTGATTCTTTGTATTTTTCTTTATTGCTTATTTCTATTTTTTTTATTTCAGTCCTCAGTTTGACTATTTCTTTTTACTCCTCTTGTGTATGATTACTTCTTTTTTCTCTAGAGCTTTAAGGCATGCTATTAAGTTGCTGGTATGAAATCTCTCCAAAATCTTTATGTAGGTGTTAAGTATTATCAGCTTGCTTCTTAGAATCACTTTCATTGTGTCCCATAAATTCATGTTTCTCCATCTCATGGAACTTACTTCAATATTGATCACATCCTTAGACACAAAACAAGTCTCCACAGATCCAAGAAATTTGAAATAATGCCTTACATCCCATTTTACCACTACAGATTAAATTTTAATACCAACAACATCAGAAACAACAAGAATCTTACAAACTCATGGAAATTGAACAATTCTCTACTAAATGAAAAATGGATCAAGACCAAAATTAAGAAAGAAATTAAAGATTTTCTAGAATTGAATGAAAATGCATACCCAGCATACTTAAACTTAGGGGACACAGTTTTTCATATTCAAGAAAATCTAGAGGAACTGTTTCAGAAAGGAAAGAAATTACAACAAATGAATAAAGGCCCATTAGAAGGCACAGAGAGCATGGGAAACTGCAGCTACGTGGTCACACCTTCTTCTATTAATTCTCTCTCCAAATAGCTGACTGTTTAGGCCAAAGAAATAGTTACTGAGGACAAAATTTACAATTCATGTTAAAGTAAAATATGTGACAAACAGATCTAGAGAGTAGAAATAGAATTTCATTGATGTGAGTTGTATTATACTATGTATGAAGTAATAAGATTGTGGCTCAACTGCAGTATATTCAGTTAATAACAAATAAAGTACATCAAGAAAAGAGGACAAAACAGAACAAACAGAAATGACAGGGTTAAGTCTAATAAAGATAAATGTTTTCATTAAATACAAACATTACAAAATCTCTACTATAAAAGCATATGTTCTCAGGTTAAATAAAATAGCAAGCCCCAACTCCATAGTACCTAGACTATACATATTTTGTGTATGACACCAAAGTAAGCTAAAAGGAAATTGTCATAATGAAAGCCATTGTTTTTTGTGTCTGTAAAAATCAATAGTAATACTTTAGAGAAATTGAGAAAACAGAAGTTCTAGAAAATGGAAAACACTATATAAGCAGAGTCTATGATATTATCCAGTGGGTAAAACTAGAACACAATTATCAGTAGGGGTAGATGATTTAAAAACATATCTATTAATAACAAATTAAAATAGGAAACATTACAAAACAGAACAAAAAAGCAAACAAACTCTCCCAGGATGGCTGACAGATCTGGGGGGAGCCCCTCTTCTCAACAAGCGGGTCACTAGAACTATGGCTTAATACAGGAGCCTCAGACACCTGGCATCAAAGTCTCAGTGGCTGACATTATGTTTTGTTTATTTACCTTGAGACAAGGTCTATGCATCCCAAAATGGCCTTACACTAACTGTATAGCTGAGGATTTCCTTCAACTTACTATCCTCCTGAGCCACTTCTTGAATATTGGGATTGCAGGCTTGTGCTAACATTCCTAATTTGTGTGCTGAGAACTGAGCCCAGGGGTTCATGAAGACACTCCACAAACTGAGCTAAATTTCCAGACAGTAATAGACATTTTAAAGTGGAAAAGTGGAAGGACAACCTAGAGGGAGGAGAGTTGCCAAAAAGAAACATTTCACAGGACTTGCCATGAAAGACTGATGACCTGAGTTCAATTCCTGAACTCAAATGGTGAATGAACAGGACCAACTCCTAAAAGCTGTCCTCTGACTTACATACTAGCACTATAGCATCCAGTCACCTGTATTCAAATGTGGGTATGTATACACAATAATAATAGCAATAATAACTATTATTGTTAATTGATTAATATTTTAAAGCAAGTTCTTTCCTTGACACTCAACAAAAGCAACTGTACAATGCCAAATTAAAATACCTCTGCTCAGCCAGCATCTTGACAATCTCAGACTCTCCATGAACCTCATACCCTCATCCACTTCTGAACTAGAATTCCACAAAGGAAATTCTTGGGGCAGCCTATGAGCCTGTCCAGCTCCGAGTCAAAAGCCAATTGCTGGGCCCTGGGACCATCTGAAGCCCAACTCAGAATCCTAGCTATAGACACCAAAGCCTCTCCCTGTAGTTATCTGCCTGCAAGACTAACAGTTATCCTACCCACCATGCTGATCTAGGACCACTCTGTGTCTGGACACAGAAACCTGGAGTGGCCCTAAGACTTAAAACCAAGCATTGTTCAGCTACTCCGCAGCCTGATAAGTTAAGTAACAGCAAACAAAGATCCAATCACTCAACAAACATAAGTCCAGAAACATTATTATCCTAACTCCAGATGCTTAGACATCAACTCAAAATCACAAGCAAAATGACCAACCAAGACAAATACTTTCCACAAATCCCAGCAACCCCATTGTAATGTTCCCTGAGAAAAGCAATTTAGCTGATGTACAAGACAAGGAGTTAAAAATAACAGTTACATATATACCCAAAGGTCTCAAAGAGGTTATGAAAAAGTATCTGAGGAGGACCAAAAAAATACAAACAGTTGAATGAAAACAACTCACCTTTTTAAAATCAGAATTTAATAAAGAGATAGAATCTGAAGAATATCCAAACTGAAATAAAACTCAAAGTCAAAAAGTTCATAGGAAAGCCTCACCAACATCATGGATCAAATGGAAGTGAGAATATGAAGTCTTGAATAAAAGGTAGAAGAAATACATCATTCAGTCAAAGAAACTCTGGGATGCCATGAAAGTATTAAATCTACAAATAATAAACATAGAAGAAGAAAAAAATCCAGGTCAAAGGCACAGAAGTATTTCCAACAAAATTTCACCAATCTAAAGAAAGCAATGCCTATAGCTGTACAAGAGGCATACAGAGCACCAAATAGATAGGACCAGAAAAGAAACTCCCCGTGACACAAAATAATAAAAACACCAACTATACATTACAAAGGGAAAATAATGAAAGTTGAAAGGGGAAATGACCATATCACATATAAAGACCCATTAGAATAACATGTCACAAGTCAATAGAGCCTTTGAAAGCCAGAAGAGTCTGGACCAATATTCAACAGCTTTGAAAGAACAAAGATATCACGCAGACTATCCTACCCAGGAAAACTATTGGCCATAGTCAAAGAACAAAGTAAAATATTTCATGTTAAAACAAATTTAAGGAATATATGCTCACCAAGTGAGTTCTATACAAAATACTACAAGGACTACTTCAGTCTGAAGGAAAGATTAAACACACTGGAAAAGATACAAGGAATAAACAATCCCAAAGCAGTAAATCAAAATAGAGCTAAGGAAAAAAAACCATCACAACAACAAAACAGTAGGAATTAACAGAGACTCTTCAGTAGTAACGTTCAATAACAGTCCCAATCCCACAATAAAAAGATAGAATTTTAAATAAAAAAACTGGCTAATAAAACATTATCTATCTTTCTGTTTCCTCAAAGAAAAACACTTCAGCATCAAGGACACCATGTCTTAGTGATTGTTCTATTGCTGTAAAAAAACACCATGACCAAAGCAACTCATTAAGAAAAGCATTTAAGCCAGGCAGTGGTGGCACACGCCTTTAATCCCAGCACTCGGGAGGCAGAGCAGGCGGATCTCTGTGAGTTCAAGGCCAGCCTGGGCTACAGAGTGAGTTCCAGGAAAGGTGCAAAGCTACACAGAGAAACCCTGTCTTGAAAAACCAAAAAAAAAAAAAAAAAAAAAAAGGCATTTAATTGGGGGCTTGACTATAGTTTCCTACGGTTGGTCCATTACCATCATGATGAGAGCGTGGCACCACATGTGGTACGGGAGCAGTAGCTGCTGAGAGCCTATGTTCATAGGCAAAGACAGAGACTTGGACCTGGAAAGGGCTTTTGCTGTCTCAAAGCCCACCTCCAGTGACTCACTTCCTCAAACAAGGTCACACCCCCTAATCCATCTAATCTTTTTTAACAGTTCCACTCCCTGGTGATTAAGTATCCAAAAATATGAGCCAACTGGGACCATTCTCATTCAAACCACCCACATCACCTCAGGGTAAAGCATGAAAAAGTTACTCCAAGCAAATGGAACTAAGAAATAAGCAATAGTAGGTTTTCTAAGATCTGACTTCAAACAAAACAGACTTTAAACAAAAATTAGTCAGAAGAGATAGGAAAGGACACTACATACTCATTAAAAGAAAAATACACCAAGATAATAGTACAGTTCTAAATATTTACAAACTACAGGAGAGCACAATTTCATCAAAAAAAAAGAACTATTAGACAGAAAATCACATACCAGCCATAACACAATGATAGTGGTAAGTGTAATATCCCACTCTCACCATTATACAAATCATCAAAACAAAAGCTAAATAGATAAAATTTGGAGTTAACATCATAAATTAAATGATCCCAACAAACATCTACAGAGTATTCCACCTGAACACTAAAGAATGTACTTTCTTCTCAGCAGCACATGGAACTTTTGCCAAAATTGACCACGTAATAGAATACAAAGTGAATCTTGACAAATAAAAAATATAAAAATATAAAATATAAAAATATAAAAATATAAAAATATAAAATATAAATATAAAAATTGAAATAGCACCCTACATCCTATCTGACCATGAAGAACTAAAGATGAATATAAAAAAATAATAGCAATGATAGAAAAGTTCACAAACTTGTAGAAACTAAGCAACAAGTTACTAAGTGAATATTGGAACAAGAAAAAATCAAGAAATAAATTTAAAATGTACTAAAATTTAATAAAAATGAAAACACAACTTATGAAAATGTCTAAGACACACATGAAGGAAGGGAAGCCCTAAGATGAAAATTCATAGCACTAAGTGCTTATATAGAAAAACTGAAGATATCTCATATTAATAGCTTGATATACATTTGAAAGATTTAGAAAAACAAGAATTAAAAAATACCCAAAAAAAAGAGAGATGGGAAGAAATAATCAAATTTCCAGCTGAAATTAATGAAACAGAAACAATAAAATAAAAAATTCAATGAAATGAAGGATTTGTTCTTTGAAAAAAATAACAAGATTGACATGTGAAGGCAATACAGACTCCATCTTAGGGGAGGGCCACCATCTTAGACCTAGACCACCTGCTATAGTCAGTTCCAGGAAGGACCTCAGGAACTTACCATAACAACTTAACAGATACAGGGCCATATGCTCCTGTAGACATTCTGTGTGGTTTATGGTCCTTAAAGATATCTAGATAATCCTGCTGAGCAGCCCAGATAATCCTACTCAGCAAGTTGTGATTTCCTGTGAAAAAAGTTCAACCCAATAGTTTCAAATGTGATTTCGCATCGAAAGTCTAGACCAATAGTTTCAAAAAAATCACCTTGCCCCATATCCCTTCTACCCAATCCCAAATTGCCAAAGCATGTAATTCCTGGCTTGCGGTTTTTCCCTATAAAAACTCTCTACCCCTGGGCCTGTTGCCACTGCCACATTCCCCTCCATTTGCAGTGTGGTGGCCCAGATTTGAATCTGACAATAAAAGGACCCTTATGGGCTTTCATCAGAAACCAGTTCCTTGGTGGTCTCTGGGGGTTTTATGAAACAGGGGCAACAGACAGACTTCTAGCCAAATTGACCAAAAGAAAGAGATTAATAAAATTAGAGATGAAAAGGGAAACATTGCCAAAACCACTGAGGAAATTCAGAGAATCATGAAGTCATATTGTAAAAGTCTATGCTCCATCAAAGTGGAAAACATTAAAAAAAAAACAAAAAACTGGATGGATGTCTAGATATATATTACCTTCAAAAGTTAAACCAAGATGAAACAAACAAGTTAAAGAAATTCATATCCAGTAAGATAGTAGCAGTAATTAAAGACAAAAACCTCCCAACTGAAAATGTGTGTTGGAGCAGTAGATTAAACAGGACCCTCAAAGGAGAACTAACATCAATATTTCTTAAATTATGCCACAATATATAAAATGAAGGAACACTTCCCAATTTATTTTATAAAGCCAGAATTATGGTAATAACAAAACCAGACAAAAAACTCAACCAAAAAAGAAACTTATATACCAATATCTATTACAATTATGGATGCAAAATCTCAACAAAATACTTGCAAATGGGATGTGAGAATGCACCAGAAAAGGTGTTTACACCCTGATCAATGTGGCTCCATCTCAGAGATGCAGGGATGGCTCAACATATTTGATGGATCACAACACAGACTGCAACTGGGATTCGGGTGGATATAAAGACACAGAGACTATTATGTCATTGTTATGAATTCTGGGTCTAAAGTCCAAGAACATATAATAATTTAGAATCCCATATACCCCATCAAATCATGAGGAAACACTTAATGCTTTTCCATTTTCTAACCTTTTTCAAAATTCTTAAATAGATATATTAGTCCCTTAAAGTACTAAGGATAGTTGTTATCAGCAATAAGCTAATTTTAGAGACAGAAATAAGTGAAAAATCCTAATTATGAAGAAATTCTGTGGGACTGTACCTTGGATGGAAAGTTGGAACACTTTCCGTTGATTACATGTGCAATGGAGTCAGGAAGCAGCTCAATCATAGGGGACTCTCAAATAACTAGTGTGGTGTGGTGGTTTGAATGAAAATGGCCCCCATAGGCTCACGTAGATTTGAGTACTTGGCCAGCAGAGAGTGACACTGTTTGAAAGGATTAGGAAGTGTGGCCTTGTTGGAGGAAATGTGTCACTGGGGATGGGCCCTGAGGTTTCAAATCCCATGCCAAGTTTATTTATGGATCCAGATGTAGAACCACCAGCTATTTCTCCAGGACCCTGTCGGCCTGCATGCCACCATGCTCCCTGCCTGATGAGGGACTAAACCTCTGGAACTGTAAGGAAGCCTCGAATTAAACGCTTTCTTTGGTAAGTTGCCCTGGTCATGGTGTCCCTTCACAGCAACAGAACACTGACTGAGACAACAGGGCCAGCAGTTTGGTTTGGCTTTCAGGGTAGGCAGATAATAAGGTAAATCAAAACTAAAATCATTTAACAGTTTTGATTGTCCTAGCCCTCTAACTCTTTATTAAACCTTAATAAAATCTGTCTGCAATGACTCAGGGTTGTGTTCAGAGCTATTGCTGGCTCTGGAGAACAACGGTCATCTTCAGTCTGAAGCATGCTTCCGGCTTTTTAAACATCAAGGAAAATTTTTCCTAAGTATCTAATGCTTATGTAATGTGAATTCTTCAAGGGGAAAGAAAGGGAAACACCCACTAGATATGCTTTTGTGTTCAGGTTTTACGGTAAAATGAAAGTTTCAAGTCCTTTTACAGAAAGGACAAATGAAAGATTAATGATTAATGTTCAGCCAGAATACACAAAGGTTGAACTATAAACTCAGTGAACACAGTATGGCATGTAACAAGAAGCAGTCCGGGAAAATAGATGGGGTTGGAACAGGTTCAGGGAGGAATAGCAAGTGGGTTTTCTCAGCCTTCTCCTTCTATCTAGCTTTCTTGTTTCTTTTCTTTCTTTCTTTTTTTAAAAAAAAAATTGTAAACTTTCACTTGATCATGGAGATTTGCTTAAAAGTTATGAAAGTCAGAGGAAAAAAAGAATCTGAAATAACTGGGTTCTCTTACAGCACTCCCTTGCACTAGGGAGAGAGAAAGGGAGGGAAGAGAGGAAAGCAGGGACAAGGAGAGGAGGGAGAGAGGGAGCAGAGGAGAGGGGAGGACCAGACGGGGAGGGGAAGGAGGGAGAGAGAGAGAAATGTTTAGCACATCTCTCTGATCTGCACTTTGCTACCCAGGTTCCAGAACTTCCCGTTTCCTTCCCACCCCTCTTGCTCCCATTCATACCATTACCCTTCTTAAAAACCCACCCAGCTCTCCTCTAATATTTGTGTATACGTTTCCCTCCTTTTAACTAAGCCCCCTTTGAATTGCCTCCTTTTGTATGTCTCCCGGCAGGGGGCAAGGTCTTTGCTCTCCTCTTTGGCCGGGTTTACTGGGGCTTGGGGCTTCCCTGGGAGCTCTCTGGAGAATTGTGCAAATTGCACCAGGGCTTTGGTTGGAAGAGCCACTCCGGAGCCCCCGTGCTGTGCCTAAGTGCATCAAGGCCACGTCAACTCCTTGATGCTGCCTCACGCTGTGATCCTCCTTTGCACTGTGTCAGATGTCAGGATGGGTTTTCCCCACAATGCATTCTTTAGTTCACTGTCAGAGGAAAAAGAACAAATAATGTGCTCCTGTGGCAGACAAACATGCTACCTGCAAGGTTGGAGAGCTGGACACACTTCCCTCCTCCACAGTGAATTAATTCCCTTAGTTGATGCTGTCTTTTCCTCCCCCATTATTCTCTCTGCTTCTCTTTCCCTGCCCCTCCCCTAAACAGCTCCTTTGTAAAGGACCTTGTGCCAGGTCAGAGGAAAATTTGTAATATCTATGTCAGTGAATCCATTGATCAATATTTTTATGCTAAATGTATTTGCAGACAAAATAATGACGTAAAGTATTCTATGTTTTCTGTAAAAAGCTTAGTCATGAAATTTTCTTAAAATTTGAAGATGACAAAGCTTCCACAGGAATAAACCACTGAGAAATCATCTCCAAATACATGAAAATGTCTATTTTAATTACCAACGCACTTAATTATCAGCTTACTATTTTTTAAATGAGCATAAAAGCACTTCATGTGCTATTTAAAACAATCAAGTGCCAATTTTGTTGCCCTTAATTCTTTCTGAGAAAAGAAAGCAATCTTTTCCCTAATGATTACATTTACTACCTGACTACCAGCAATCTGTTTTACCCACACCACACAAAGGTGAGAATAAAAACAGAAAATTATGGGGACTTGGGAAGAGGAAAAAACCGTATCCTGCAGTCTGACTGAAGCCCCACTCCAGCAGAGCAATGCCAGCACAGTTAACATTGGCTGTGAGGGCTGCCACTATTCAGGTAACACTCCTCTCACACGGAGATACTTTACTTTAAAATAACAGTGACCTGGCCTTGAGACTAAAATGTATGTGATAGTGTGCAGGGTTTCATTCCTTTTCTCCAGGTAATTTCTTTTTTTTTTAATTTTATAATTAATTTAATTTTACATATCAGCCACGGATTCCCCTGTCTTCCCTCCTCCCAATCCCCCCCTGCCCTCCCCCAACCCACCCCCCATTCCCACCTCCTCCAAGGCAAGGACTCCCCTGGGGATTCAGCTCAGCCTGGTAGATTCAGTTGAGGCAGGTCCAGTCCCCTCCTCCCTTCACCTAGGCTGAGCAAAGTGTCCCAGCATAGGCGCAAGGTTCCAAAAAGCCAGCTCATGCACTAAGGACAGGTTTCAGTCCCACTGCCTGGGGGCCTCCTAAATAGTTCAAGCTAATGGACTGTCTCACTTATCCAGAGGGCCTGATCCAGTTCCATAGGGGCTCCTCAGCCATTGGTTCATAATTCAGGTGTTTCCACTAGTTTGTCTATTTGTCCCTGTGCTTTTTCCAATCATGGTCTCATAATCTCTTGCTCATATAATCCCTCCTCTCTCTCGCCGATTGGCCTCCTGTAGCTCCACCTGGGGCCTGGTTGTGGATCTCTGCATCTGCTTCCATCAGTCATTGGATGAGAGTTCTATCATAACAGTTAGGGTGTTCGGCCATCCGATCACCAGAGTAGGTCAGTTCAGGCTTTCTCTCACTTCCTAAATATAACACCAGTAGCACAGACACTGAGAGAAACAATAATAAATGAGACCTCTTGAAACTGAGAAGCTTTTGTAGAGCAAAGGACACCGTCAACAAGACAAAACGACAGCCTACAGAATGGGAAAAGATCTTCACCAACCCCACATTTGACAGAGGGATGATATCCAGAATATATAAAGAACTCAAGAAATTAGACATCAAAATGCCCAACAGTCCAATTAAGAAATGGGCTATAGAACTAAACAGAGAATTCTCAACAGGGGAAGCTCAAATGGCTGAAAGATATTTAAGGAATTGTTCAACATCTCTAATCATCAGGGAAATGCAAATCAATAGGTCGACAGGTAATTTCTTAGAATTGTCGGGCAGGGTCGGGCGGTGGTGGTGCACACCTTTAATATCTGTGAGTTCAAGGGCAGCTTGATCTACAGAGTGAGATCCAGGACAGGCACCAAACCAAAACTACACAGAGAAACCCTGTCTTGAAAAGAAAAAAAAAAAAAAAAAAAAAAAAAAAAAAAGAAATGTCCAGCAGACCTGATAACTTTGTTAACAGCAAATTATCCTGCCTTTATGCCTTCATGCCTTCATGCATCTGCATCTCTATAACCTAGACATCTACCTCATCAACTGTAATCTTTTCAGGTGTTCTCCTTAGGTTTCTTTAAAAAAAAACAGCTTCAAGACCCACCAAAATCCTATATGTGATATTATAGAAAACAAAGTGTGGTTCCTCTTTGAGAAGTCCTCTTTTCTTCTGAGCACCTTTCTTGCCCTGAACCCTTGTCCTTAAAGCTGTCTTTTAATGTCCATATAAAACCCTGCTCTGCATCCTACTGTTTAGTACTGACATTCTTCTCTGCATGAAAACCATGACCCTGGGTGGCCTAAGTCAAGGTTCCTTAAAAGATTAAGGGAACTCCTCAGGTTGCTGAAAGTGACAGCATAGAGTTAGTGTCCTGCTTCCATGTCTCACACCACTAACTCTATGAACTACAGAATGTGTGATTGTTAGATGTGACATGTAGGCTTCTTATGCCCTCACCATCTCATAGACTACAGGTGGGCAGAAAGGAAACAACTTGTAAATCCTTACAGCATGTGTAATCAATGAAAAATCTCCCTATCTCTGGAGATTCCATGACTCACACACAGTGGAGTACATAAAATTACCCAGCATGAAAGAGGGGGTAGAAAGATCAATAGCCACAGGTTAGGAAGTACTCAAGTGAAAACAGTGTCTTCTATACATGACAGACAGAACTACTTCACTAAGAAATTCACAGCAACTGCAGTCACCTACACAAGGCCAACACAAAATTAAGCCAATGAACATTTCACTATGAGAGGGTAGAGACTCATGAGCTCCCACATTTCACTGAAGAACTATATTGATACTTTATGGTTTCTGAGGGACAGTTTTCTTTAAGATTATGACCTTTGGTGGGTTGACTGTGATCCAGTGGATGGTCCCACATCCATTAGTATATGAACAATACAAAGTGGACTTGGTGGATTATTTTAAAAAGAAAAAAAGAAGACACAAAGTTGAGAAGGTTTTGGGAGTTGGAGGATGGATCTGGGAGGAGTTGAGGGAGGGGGATAGGGAGTGAGTATGATCAAGATATATTGTATGGAATTTTACATTATATATAATGAAAAATAAAAAGATCAAACTGGATATTAGTCATATGGCAGGTAGTAGCTCCTAAGCACAGCTGCTGAAGAGTAACACTAGGGAAATGAAAGCAATTCATGATCTCAGGCCAATTCTATACCTGCCAATTCACAAGATACATTTTAAGGAGATGCCTAGATGGTTGCTTAACATATTAAAGTGTGAAATCAGTTCCCTACAGTCTGTTACTAAGCAGATTTCTGCAAAGATTTAGACTGAGCCACTTACATCCAGAACCTTAATCCAGAGAGTACCTGGACATAAAGACCACTCATAAAACTACAAATGGTATTCTTCAGGCCAATGGAGGGAAATAGGACAAAATACAAACACTATCTAGGTACAATCATCTCTTTTCTATTTGTAAAACATGCAAATGAAGTATGTGTCATTTTATATGTATATATATATATATATGTATTTATATGTGTACATTAATGTACACGGGAATGGCTTACTAGCAAAATAGAAGCTGATCCTGCATTACTATAATTCCAAATAGAGGATGGAAATGCTGGCAAAGGTTAAAATAAAACAATTCGCATTTGCAGGTTGTGCTGACTGCATGATTCTGAAGGAGGTTACCATAAGATATTCTACATTAAGTCATTTAGATTCTTACACTATATACAAATTGAAAATTGATATTTCCACTGTAAAATGAGGTCCTGAATTCACATGAGCCCTGCTCTGAGAAGCTTGCCTTCTTCTTTGCTTTGTCTTTCACTCTTGGTGTCAACGAGTCACTGTTGCTGTGACATGTATTCTCATTCTAGTGAAAGAATTCTTTAAACTCTTAGAATTTATTCCACTGCAGCCCCCCTCCCCCCTCTCTCTCTCTCTCTCTCTCTCTCTCTCTCTCTCACACACACACACACACAAACATACACACACATATCCCCAGTCCTCTAATCTGTAACAAGATAAACTCTTGAGCAATTATTATATGATTCATGCTTGCTTATGAATAGTTGTGTTTCATCACGTTTCTAAAAGGGAAGATATCATTTTACTAATGATAAAGATGAGTTCAAAGAATTATTTAAAAGGACTGTGTGTAGCCAAGCACCAGGCTGAGCTCCAGGAATCCAGTAGAAGAGAGAGAAGAGGGATTCTATGAGAAGGGACATCAAGATCATGATGGGGAAAACCTACAGAGACAACCAAACCAAACTAGTGGGAACCCATGAACTTTAGACCAATAGCTGTGGAGCCTCGATAGGAATGGACTAGGTCTTCTGCATAAGCAAGACAGTTGTGTAGCCTGATCTGCTTAAACAGCCCCCTGGCAGTGGGATCTGGATCCATCCCTGGTGCGTTAGCTGGCTTTTTGGAGCCCACTACCTATGGTGGGACACCTCGCACAGCCTTGATGCAAAGGGAGGGGCTTGGACATCCTTTAACTGAATGTACCAGGCTCTGCTGACTCCCCAAAGAAGGCTTTGCCTTGTCAGAGGAGGGAAAGGGGATGGGTTGGAGAGGGTAAGGCTGGGAGGTGGGAGGAGGGAAGAGAGGGGGATCTGTGGTTGGTATGTAAAATGAATAAAAAAAATCTTAATAATAAAAAAAGGACTGTGTGTAAACAAACATAAAGAGTATTCTCCACTGTGGTAAGCCAGACTCACTCTGACACTTTTGATACTAACATGACAAACATTAGATGAATTCTGTTGATTATATTGATTTCTTCTCATTTCATCTTATTCAATTTCTTTTTCCTTTAATTATCAAATACCTAAGTGTTTTACTTAATAAGCTTTTCTGAAGGTACTTTCAGATTTGTGTTAAATATAATGTACATTATCCCACATAATTACCTAAAACTCTTGGCTTCCCTATTATTAATACCTTACATTCACTTTAGTACATTTGTTACAATATCAATACATAGTTATGAACTATCTAAATTCAATAGGTTACATTAGGGTCTTCTCTGTTTTGTATTCTATGGACCCAAATGCCCATTTTTTGTTCTGTCACTGTTATAATTATTTTTGTATTATCTTTTCTCCTAACTAAGAGGAATACATTTCATTAAAAGTAATATTCATCTACCGAGCATCATATTGCAAGAATTCAGTAATCACTACTGTTTCTCTGTTTCTTTCAACTCCAGGTGCCAGCCTGTTCAGAGTCGTTGATCTAACCGATGTTTAATGAGCACCTTCGTGCTTTTACAGAGGTGCTGCCAAAGACCTGCCTGCTTCCTAAGGCCAAATTTCTCACAGTGTATTGTTTCTCATGAGCAAAATCCATACCCTTGTTTATGCTTTTCCAGATTTTACCTTACATTCATCTAATTAAGATCTGGGGCAAAAGCATGGTCCAAAGACAAGGAACATATATTTTAATAAATATTCTAGGCAAGCCTCATAAACAAAGAAGTGTGAAAACTTGCTACTGCTAATAAGTTACCAAAACAGTTGAAATATGGAAAATAAGAAGCTATTACTTATAATCATATTTTAGTCAAGTTCTCACTATCTATCCGAGGCTGGCCTTGAACTCATAACCTCCTACTCCAGCCTCCAGGCACAGAAACTGTAGGCATTCACCATCACTCCCAGCTATGATCATTTTTAATTGGATAACAATTCACACAAGTTCTTTTTAAATAAGTGAAACATTTCAAAAATGTTTCTATGAGGTCAATGTAATTCACTCTCCTCTGAGAGTATTTGGCTGTAATGCATGAAGAATGCTTTATCACAAGCAGACAGAGGACTCAAATATGCTGCTAATCTACTGAAACACATACAAAGTTTTGGCATAAATGCTGTTGTGTTTGTCTGTATAAATCTTTATGTGTAGTGATCAACTTTGGTCTCCTCTGTACCTCTCTGACTTGATGAAAGATCATAATAATATCACTTGGTATTCTTGAAAAACAGCTACTATATGTTGATGATACTTACTGTCCCAATATTTGAGAACTGCGAAATATTTGGGGAAATGCTTTGAAGATATAAAGGCTGGCATAATCAAAAATTCTGGGCAATGCCACAGTGAGGCAGATATAATGTTCAGTGGTTTTTATTCTTCTGTACCATTTCATTGCTTTGTACTCCCATGTGACACCTTCTTAATTTAACTGGACCCAGAGCTCTCCCTAACTTGTTAGTTGTTGAACTGAAGAAATGTTATTATTTCCTACTTTGACTGCTTAGGTTAATTCTTATCTAGTCTACACAGTTTGAAATCATAATACTCAAACTATGATTCTGGGATACGTATCTGAGATTCTTGGGGACAAAACTTTAGACTTCTGCTCAAATAAGCAAAATAAGAGAGGAAATCAAAGTCTTCAAAATCATTTCCATTTCAGAAAATACCTAGACATAGCAATATCTTCACAAAAGTACAAAGCCTCTCTGTCCTTGTTTGGTTTCCTGTTGCTGTGATAAAGACCATGACCAAAAGCAACTTGAGGAGGAAGGGTTTATTACAACTTATAGATCAGAATCAGTTATGAAGGGAAGTCAGGGTAGGAGCTAAAGACAGGAACCCAGGGGTGGGAACTGAAGCAGAGGTCATGAGGGAATGCTGCTTACTGGTTTGTTATCCATTGCCTGCTCAGCCTGCTTTCCTGTAGAACCCAGAATGGGGTGCACCCTCTCATATCAATCATCAATCAAGAAAACCCCTCATGGGCTTGCTTCAGGCCAGTATGATAGAGACATTTTCTAATCAAGGTCCTGTCTTCCCAGATGACCTGAGCTTATATCAGGTTTACAAGAGCTAACTAGCACATGTATGGAAAGAAATATTAAAAGCTACTGAATTTAATAAACAACGCATACACAAAGTGTGGTCTATTGCCATAAAGGCTTAGGAGTTGTATAAACAATACAACCAGCTGTTGACTGAACACACCAATGACCCCAATACAGAGGCAAACAGTCGCCATTGCTCAGAGCAAATACTGCCTCCCTACCCCATTCCGAATACATAGACATTGGACACATAATGGGAACATTTGTGCTGCCTTATTCTTCATTACTACTGCACTTTGCTTAGAAAAGCAGTATATAACATAGGGCCAAATCGTGTAGACACCGAGTAGAACATGATCTGCAAGTTATTTCAATACCCTCTGTGCCACCATCTTAGCCTGAGACACTGGTCTTGCATGCCACTAATTCCATCTGTCACATTAATGTCTCTTACGTAATTTCTACTTCACAAATTATTTCATTTGTCCCAGGGCATGCCGGCACACACCTTTGACCCCAGCACTGAGGAGACAGAGACAGGAGGATCTCTGTGAATTCAAGGCTAGCCTGGTCTACAGAGTACATTCCAGGCCAGCCAGGGCTGTATCATTACACAAAGGGCTACATAGTGAGATTCTGTCTTTAAAATTTAAAGAAAAAGGAAATAAAATAAAATAAATTATTCTCTGAATGAAATAAGGAAATGAGTGGTAATACTTTCTTCTAATTTACATTATAAAATCTCCTCAAGGCAAAGGAATCTTTCTGTTTGCCTTTCCTTCTACTATTCATTAAAAAAATATAGTCATTAGCACATTGTCTTGGGAGTTATGTGTTTTCACAGTTACAGTCAATGAACTCCCATCACTCCATTGTTGCTAACATGCCCATCTTTGTGGCTTAACGTATGTGTGGGTCTCATTGGAAGCATCATGGTAAGCATGTCTATCTCAGTAGGCATCATGCCTCCATTCTTTACTCCTGTGTAGTAATTTCAATGTCTCTAGGAGGTTTTCCTTATCAGCAATTCCTTTTAAATAATTTGATATTCTTAGTTTTTGATCACAGAACCACACCCACATATTTCCCTAGCCTTAAGAAACTCATCTTTTTTTTCTGGGCTTCACACATGCACCATGTCACATGTAGTGCACACCTGTACACACACACACACACACACACACACACACACACACACACACACCAAATACAAACACTAAAAATAAATAAATTTTAAAATCAAAACAAGAAATGTGTCTTCACAGCTCTTTCCCAGATAAAGCCAAGTGAAAAGAAAATGCAAGGTTCTTGTTATGCCAACAACCCTAAGGAAAAGAAAAGGAATCTTTAGGTTTTAAAAACAAGAATTTATTTTTTTTAGCTCCTCAGTCAATAAATTTATTGTCTTTATTAAAAAAAAACTCTTCATAAAAATTGCTTTAGTGCCAGGTGGTGATAGTGCATGATTTTAATTCCAGCACTAGGCAGGCAGAGGAAGGTGGCTCTCAGAGTTCGAGGCTGGCCTGGTCTATAGAGGGAGTTCCAGGACAGCTGGGACTACACAGAGAAACCCTGTCTTGAAAAAACAAAACAAACACTAAAAATTACTTTAGCTCTCACCAGCACGTTCCTGGCCTCTGAGGAAGTGTGCCTCTTTTTTTTTTTTTTTTTTTTTTGAACAACCTGATCTTTCTTCTGGGCAAGGGATATTTTGGGACAGTTCCATCTCCTCTTCTTCACTTCTGTCTTGGGCTTCTCCTTATAGGCTGGATTCTCTCAGATGGCAGCATGAGCTTTGGTATGCATCCCCTCCAGCATGTCTGGAGTTGTTTTTTATGTACTGAGAAAACTGTTTCCTATAAACATCTTCCTTCTCCTCCATTAGGTAATTCATGTAGTCTGTGACATTCTGACCCATGCTGTGCTTCCAATGTACTCCTGCATTGAACTTGCTTCCAAAATCACACATAGGGAATCATTTGGTACCACGAGAGATAAACAAGCCTCCATCCACAGCTCTCTTCAGGGCCCCCCAAAAATTTTATTGCCATTTGTGTTTTAGGCAAGACCTGCATCCAAATAGTAAGTGCAGGCACCAGGTTGACCATCAGTGCTTTCCACATTGTATTAATCTCCAGTCACCTCCACTTGGCCTTCATAGATCTTGTCCTTGCCAAACCTATTGAGAAGCCTGGAGGCCAGCAGAGGCCAGTACAACAGGCTGGAGCATAATTGTCAAGCCAACTTTCACACCATATTTTGGCAGTTCATGTGCATCTGCTGTGCAAACTATCATATCCCCTTCTATACGGGCATATGCAATCTGGCAAATGATATCTCTGTTACTTACAGGAACTATCATCCTGTATTTGCATGTGTTGTACTTACTCTGTCCTGGATCACCAATCACTTCTAAGCATAGTAGTCAGTTTTACCTTCTCACCATCTTCTGAATCTCACTTGATATATCTTAAAGTAGGCCTTTCACAAACTCCATCCTGTGGTGATATATTGTGTACCCTAATAAACTTATCTGGGGATCAGAGGACAGAGCCAGCCACTAAATTAGACATAGTGGCCAGACAGTGGTGACACGTACCCTTAATCCTCTCACTTGGGAGGCAGAGATCTGTCTGGATCTCTGTAAGTTCAAGGCCACACTGGGAACAGAGTCAGGCAGTGGTAGCATACACCTTTAATCCAGCACTTGAGATCTCATGTCTTTGCTTGGGAAGGACACACGCCTTTAATCCCAAGAAGTGACATGGTTGGGTAGAGAAAGGTATATAAGGCATGAGGAGACAGGAACTAAGCAGCAGTTCAACTGAGACCCTCGGGGTGAGGACTCAGAGGCTTTCAGTCTGAGGATTCATGGAAACAGGATAGGCTGAGGAGTTGTGGCTTGTTCAATTTCTCTGAAACTCACAGTCACTGCTCCACACAGAGCTGCAGGCACGGAGGTGCTAGGGGAGAAAAAGTATGACCCTCTTCTTCATGAGATGAGGAAAGGAAAAAAACAACCAGTTCTGTGAAAGATTGATATGCTAGCAACAGGAAAGACTTATCAATAGGCTTATTAAAAAGATAAACTGAGTATCAATCATGAGAATTTAATAATCTGGACAGTGAAGAAGTAAAGAAGGGGAGAAAGAGAGAGAGAGTTGAAGAAGGATGGGGGAGGGAGGGAAGGAGGAAGGAATGGAGGAGGCAAAGAGACAGATAGAAAGACAGAAAGGGGAAAGAAAGAGACAGATAGAGAAAGGAAAGGCAGAGGTGGTGGGAGATTAACTGAATCTATCTTGCTGGGCCAGGAAGATTAATAGTTCAGGATCATCCTCTGCTACATAACAAGTTCAAGTCAACCTGAGCTACAAAAGAACATGTCTCACAGAAAAGTCAAATAAGGGGAAAGAAAAGAAAGCTATTTCATCTACTTTCAAAAAGTCCAAATGTTATCCAACAATTATAGTTCTCTACATTTCTGTCATATTAAAACTGTAAACTGGACAGTATGTTGCTGTGGTTAATTCTGCTTCACAGTCCTGACCTCATTCATCTGATAACAAACCACAATAGCTCCTCCTGAGCTCCTCCACTAAAGCTCACTAAAACACATACAACAGACTTCTAGATGTTCTCTTATATTCCTAAAGTTCCCAAACAGGTATCCTTGAGTCACAGTTGTAAAAGAGAAGTGCTACTTCAGTTTCTCAAGAGCTGTAAAGGCAAAAAACCTCTGAGGTTTACAAGATGACTAAGGAATGCATCAGACATATGTGAGGCTTTTCTATATCTACTAAAGTATTTTATTTGAAGTCCTTCGTGACTGTTTTACCTGAATTTTATTCAGGAAAACGTCAAATTAATAAGGGTTACAGATATTTATTAAATAGATAGATGATTGATAGATGGTAGATGATAGATAGATAATAGATTATTGATAATACATAATAGAGAGATGATAGATAAATATAAATAGATGATGGATTAGAGATGACATAAATGTATCAGTACATGATAGGAACATAGACATGTCACAGATACACACATGCACATACATATGTACATGTATAAGTATTAAACATATGTCATACTTTTACAGATATAGAATGCTGTATCTCTGTTTAGTTTAAGCAACTGATGACCAAGACTATCCAAAAGCTCTTTGTAGCATCCTTGCCTGGTCAATACAAGTTCAGTACTTATATTAAAAAATAATTTAGCATAAGAAAAAGAAAATTCCTCTCTCCACACTCTTTAGTTTAGAGTGGCACAGGATAAAAAGGTATGATAGCGTTCTAGTTTTGAGAGATTGTCTATCAGAATGTCTATGTATTTCTCTTCGGCGGAAATGCACTTGAAAAGTGAGATGCGAAACCCTGCCCCAGTGTGAGATTAAAAGCTGAGGGAGGTTTCCCTCTAACTGAAAAAGATCTACACAGAGAGAGCAAGTAATCATGAGTTTTTGAAAATGATAAGATTGTAGCAATCCGATGCACTGCAAGAAATTGGCAAATTGTAAAAGCACCGTACACCTGAAGGAGCTTCAGCAAGGCTCTAATTTTGCAGGCTCCCCTGCCTTTGAAATGTAGGAGGTAAGGGCTACAGAAATACCTTCCTACATTTGGAGCCCAGCACACCTTCTAAATCATGAGATACGGGGAGTTTCAAGGGATAATGGCCATGGGACATAGGGCAGGTGGGGGAATCTACACTCACTTCTGTCACTGCTTTACAGACACAGATCCCGTTGGTTATATCGAATAACAGTGACTGCTGGCTTGTTATGGCCATTGACAGAGGTTGCAGAACTGCTTCCCACCATTGACTAGATGGCTCCCTGGGGAATGAGTTTTAGTTGCTAGGGCTCAGGCAGAGTGACACCACTTTTTTAAAAGGTTGAGGGTGCCTTCTTCACAGGCAAGTGAAACTTTGAGGTCTCTCAAAGTTAATTGCAAATATCAGGAATCAAGTCTTGGCACTTACAGACCAGAACCCTGTACTGAATTAAAAGTATTTTTTTTTCTTTATAACTAAAGAAAGTAAAAATAAAACCCTGTAGTGGGTAGCTGTTCCAGCTTTGTCCTGGAAGTACTACCCCCAGTGAGGCTTCCGGTAACTGTCACGCCGACAAGGCATGGCTGAGACAGGAGTGTTTAAGACCTGAGATCCGGATGAGCCTTGGTTCCTGGATCCTGGACACTGAAGGTAGACCGAGCAGAGTTCTCCAGAGAACACCGCCGGACTGCGCTACACCTTTCCCAGACCCTGTAACTTATCCCTTTACTTGTAAGTTACCCCACAAAATGAACCTCTCTTTTAACTACATGGAGTTGCCTTAATACTTCCACCAATATCTGGCACTCACATGAGGCAAACTCCAAAGGCCTGGATGGCTTTCACCCTCAGCCTCCTCTGTGGCTGCTGTGGCACGCTTTCCACACTTACCACACTTCCCTGTCTCTTCTATCCTGTCTCTTTTAAAATTCCTCCCCCTCCTGGGGACCAAACACTTACCCATTCAGCCCTTCACCTCCCGGTACTGTTTCTTCCCTTCCTTTGCTTCCTCCTCTCCGGCTGGAGGGCACCTAAACCCTCCTGCAGAGTTCCATACCTGGAGCACCTCCACAGTTCTATTCTAGAAGAAGAAAGGGAGCAGCTGAGTCCAGTCTCAGTCCTGCGCCCCCCCCACCTCGCTGTGAGTGAGGTGTTTACCGGGAAACATGTCTTGGCACCTACGGACCAGAACCCTGTACTGAATTAAAAGAACTTTTTTTTCTTTATAACTAAAGAAAGTAAAAATAAAACCCTAATCACTAAACAAGGAAATATAAAAATGTTAAATATATGTTTTGTAGGTCTGTTTAGCCTCAACTCCACGAACTTGTTATTTATTTGAGATTAGAGTTTGTAATTTTGAAAGAACTTGACTTTAGAGGACGTGAGAGAAAAAAAAAAAAAAAAAAAGATCTTATTCTGGCCACATATGATCCTTTTGCCATGGAGCTGGTGAGCCAGGCCACTCTTCCAGCCTTTGCTACCAGGGCTACACACGTGGCCAAAGAGCTGTTCCTCACTCTTCCGCCTTAGACCTTCCTGCTCTGTGATCTTTACTGTGCTGTTGTTACCTGTCCTTCACACCTAAACTCCCGTCTGTAGTTGGGTCACTTGTTCTCCAAGTCTGAGCTTACTTCTCCAGGAACATCTGTTATTCCTGATCGTGACAAAGCTGAAAGATTCCTTCCCCTTCTGCTACTACTGCTGTAGCTTTTTACGCCATTGCTTTCCCAAATGCTTGTGTTGTCTATGAGTTCTTCCATTTTCTTTTTTTTTCTTTTATTTTTATTTTTATTTTTATTTTGCAATACAATTCAGTTCTACATATCAGCCACGGATTCCCTTGTTCTCCCTCCTCCGACCTCCCTCACCTTCCCCCCAGCCCACCCCCCATTCCCACCTCCTCCAGGGCAAAGCCTTCCCTGCAGACTGAGATCAACCTGGTAGACTCAGTCCAGGTAGGTCCAGTCCCCTCCTCCCAGGCCGAGCCAAGAGATCATTCCTCTTCAGATCATATAAATCTTTCACCTTTTACATTTTCTTCTTCTTAAAGAGAAGACATAAGCAATTAGCTTAAAGCTGGTAAACTGTAAAGAGCCTTTATACTAAACTTCATATCTCCATTTATTCTTTTCTCATAGCAGCCCACCACACTTTTTAAGCTGGCTCTCTCTTGTTCTCTCTCTCTCTCTCTCTCTCTCTCTCTCTCTCTCTCTCTCTCTCTCTCTCTCTCTCTCCAACCTTAAAACAAAAATTTGAATTAAAAATACTAAAACCCTCCTATTTCCTTCCTTTTGCATTATAAAATAGCTTATGCTTGAGTTTTTTCTGTGGCTGTCACCAGTCATGACGAGTGCTTTGTTCTCCCAATTATTTCAATGAAAACATAACTAAACTACTCTTATTTCCATTGATCATCACATATTTTGATCCTTTCTTCTTTCGCTCATTCCAAATAATGAATTTTCGTCCTCTCTATGTCTATGTTTAAATATTTTGTTTATTTGTTATATGTACTTTTCCTTTGGAAAATAATTACTGCCACAGAGTATAATTATGGCTAGCCATTGCCTATGTTCTGCTCAGTGATCCCTTTGCTAAGTAGAATCGTATCCCACATCAACACCCTTGTCCACTGCTAGTTATACAAGAACAAGCTGTACAGTCTCGCTGTGTTTCCCAGCATTTGCCTCTTCCAGAACAAAGCATTCTCACAGGTTAATGGTGTACAGAAATGCGATAGCAATTCAATCTGATAGGTAATGGAAACTGCGTTTTAGTCATGTGCAGGCAAGAAAGAACTGTGAAACTAAATCTATCTTCAAAATGCAGAGATTGACTGAACTTATAAAGGCATATTCAATGGCTCCAGTTTTAAGGATTGAGTTATAAGATACATTTGAACTGAGGTTTTTGAAGTATTGACGACTTTTGCTTTTCCAACATTTGTGTATCCTTTTCAGATACTGCGTGGCAAAGAAAATATATCTGATATAATTAAAATTAGTCCAAAATTTCTTCTTTACTTTTAGTTTTAGTTTGCTAAAAATAGGATAGAAACCAAGGAATAAACAGAATGATGCCTTTAGTAGCAATGTTTATGTTTCTACTCTTAAATGATGGGCACTTCTGACCAGCTTTGCATGGATCATCTCCTTAATCTGCAGACAAAATGATATTGGTCTTATTATTATTCTCATTTTACAGATGAGTTAACAGGTGTTTTAAAAGGTTAAATGACTTCCCAAAGCCACATAACCACTGTGATTATAGCATCAATAAAAAGTGACCTCATCTGAACTCATAGTCTGAATAGGTTTCAGAACCTTGGGGTCATATAAATTAAATAGTATTTCTAAGGGTCATCATGGGAACATTAGGATCTATTACCACAACCTCATCAAAATGTGAAAAACTTACATATGTGCTTATTTCAGGAGCCAATACAATGGTTGAAATGTGCCCAGAAGGTTTTTGTAGGATCAAACCATGGAAACAATGGGTATGAATTTTAAATGCTCTTGTTTCAAGCTACCACTTGGCTGTTTTATATCACTTATATTATTATATATTTATTGTTCATAGTATTGAGTTTCATAAACATAACTTCTTTAAAATATATCATGAATTTTTGCCCTATTCACCCATCTTCCATTCCTTTCCCTGTTCTGTACTTTGCTCACCCACACACTAATCTCCTTTCTTCCTATGTACACCATTCTGCATTCATATTTGGTGGACCTCATGTGCATGGTTTGATGAATCTACAATAAATCTAGAATTGAAAAATGAGGAAAAAACAATGCAATATGTGTCTGAGTCTTCCTTATTTCACTTAATGTCATAATCTCTGGTTTTACATCCACTTCCCAGTAAATTTCATTTCATTCTTCCCAGGTGAACAGATACCTATCTTGCATATACACTGTTCAATGACACATGGACACTTAGGTTAATTCCATGGCTTAGCTATCATTATAGTGCTGCAATAAAGATGAAATTCTTAAGTTTCTCTGTGATTTGTTACATTAGAGTTCTTCCCCAATATACCCATGAGTGGTATAGGTGGGTCCTGTGCTGTATCTATTTTTAGCTTTTGATATTTGTTTTTTGTTCTTTGTTTGTTTCTATTTAGGAACCCACATGCTGATTTCCACAGTGGCTAGATTAATTTGCATTCCTGCCAACACTGTGTAAGTGTTCACTTTCCCTGCATCTTGACCAGTATTTGTTGCAGTTTTCACTATGAAAGCCATTCTTTCTGGGCTGGAATGGCATTTCAGTGTGCTTTTAATTTACATTTTCCTGATGTCTATGAACATTGGATATGTTAAAATATATTTATTGCATACTTGTCCTGGAACTTTTATTGCTTTTTAAGATTTATTTCTATTTCTTATTTGTGTGTGCATTGTGTGTGTATGTGCACATGTGAATGCAGATACCCTCAGAGTATAAGAAGTCTTTGCAAGAACAATGATTGTTCTTAATTGCTGAGCCATCTTTTCAGCTACTTTTACTTCATCTTCTGAGAACTATTTGTCCATTTCATCAGCTCATTTATTAACTGCATTGTTTGATTTTCAGTATTCAGTTTTGTTTTGAGATCTTCACATACTTTGAATATTAAACTTCTGTCGGCAAAGTTTTATAAGTAACAAATATTTTTCTCCCACTCTCTAAGCTATCTTTTCAACTCATTTGTTTCCTTTGCTATGCAGATTTTAGTTCCATGAGGTCTTATTTGTCAAGTGTCAGCCCTATTTCCTGATTGGATCATGTCCTATTTAGAAAGTCTTTCCTATGGTCCTATCGTGAAGTGTTCTTCCAGTACTTTCCTTTAATAATTTCAGATTTCCTAGTGTTACATTAAGCTCTTTGATTCATTTGACCTTACTTTTGTACAGGATTGAGACAGATCTAGTTTCATTCTTTTACATGTAGACATCCAGTTTCCTCTGCCCAGTGTTAAAGAGACTGTCTTTTCTCCCATGTGTATTGTTGGTGTATTTGTCAAAAATCAGATGGATGTAGCTAAATAGGCTTATATCTGGATCTTCTATTCTGTTCCATTGAGCTGCATGTCTTTTTTTAATGCCAGTACCATACTCTTTTATTACTATGTATTTGTAAAATAACCTGAAATCAGGCATGATAACACTTCTAGCACCATTTTGGAGTAGGATTGCTTTGACTCTCTGATGTTTTCTGTGTTTTCATATGAACTTTAAGCCTGTTTTTTTTTTCTATTTCTGTGAAGAATGGTGGTGATATTTTTGTGAGGATTGCACTAAATCTGAAATTTGTCTTTGGTAGGGCAGCCGTTTTCACATGACTATTTTTTCAATTCATGAGTTACAGGTGATCTTTCCTTCATCTAGCTCACTGTGGAAGTCTTTCAGTTTCAGGGTTAGGTTTACTCCGAGATTTCTAAGCAATATTGTGCATGGAATTTTACTTGACTCTTCCTAAGAATGTTGTCATTGGTTTATTGGAAAGCTACCGGGTTTTGTGGGTCAATTCTGTATTCTAGTTTGCTGAAAGTGCTTATTAGACCTAAGAGTGTTCTGGAGGAGTCCTTAGGATGTCTTATTTGTAGAACTATATCAGCTACAAATAAGTATATACTTTTTTTTTTACTTTTTTTGTTTCCTCTAATGGCTCTAACTAAGATTTCAAGCACTATATTGAATAAGAACAGAAGAAATTGATACCTGTCATAATCTGATTTTAGAAGAAATGCTTTTAGTTATTAGTAGAACAATGGCTGTAGGTTTGACATACATAGTGTTTATGGTGTTGAGTTTTGTTCCTTCCAATTCTGGTTTCTTCAGAGCTTTTATCTTTAATCTTTTCTGCTATTGTTGAGATGATTGTATGATTCCTGTCCTTGATTTATTTATATGCTGTGGTAACACTTATAATTTTGCCTATATTGAACCATACATGCATCCCTAGATTAAAGAAAACTTGGTCATGGTGAACAATCTTTTTTAATGTGCTGCTGAATTCATTTACATATATTTTATTAAGCATTTTTGCACCCATATTCATCAAGAAGATGGGTCCATAATCTTCATTTTCTACTGTGACCTCATCTAGTTTGAGTATCATCATAGTATTGGCTTCATAAAAAGTTTAGTAGCATTCTTTCACATTCTGTTTCATGAAACAGTTGGGAGAACATTAATTTTGCTTCTTCCTAGTAGTCTGATTGAATTCAGAAGCAAATCCATCCAGACTAAGGCTTCTTTTAGTTAAGAGAATTTTATTACCGCTTCTATCTCAGTATTCACTATGAAGCTGTCTAAATTGCTTCTGTTCCAGTGGTCCAATTTTGGCAGATCAAATGTGTCTATACAATTATCTGTTTCCCTAGTTTTTATGATTTACTGAAATTTTCATTATTGAAGCATGCCTCAGTGATCCACTGAATTGTGTTAGTATCTGTTGTAATGCCTCCAGTTTCATCGCTAACCTTACTTGTTTGGCTTTTCTCTTTGTTAGTTTGACTAAAAGTTTGTCAGTCTTGTTTAGTCTGTCCAAGAACCAACTCTGTGTTTCATTGATTCTTTGTATTGTTATTTTCATTTTCATTTTGTTCATTTCTACCCTGATTTTTATTACTGCTTTCCATCTAATGATTCTGAGTTTGGTTTTCTCTTATCTGTCTAAGAACTTAAGGTGCATCATTAAGTTATGTATTTTAAGATCTCTTTAATTTTTTCATGTAGGAACTTAAAGCTATACGCTTTCCTACCAAAACTGCATTCATTATACCCCACAGGATCTATGTTGTGTTTTCATTTTTATTTGATTATATGAATTTTTTTGTTTACAGCTTGATTTTTCCTAGGACCTATTGGTCATTCAATAGTACATTGTTCAACCTCCATGAGTTCGTGTATTTTTAGGAGTTTCATTTGCTGTTATTTCTTATGAACAAATAGAGTGTGAAAAGTTGTTGAATTTTCTTATATTCATTAAGGATTGCTTTACATCCTGAAATATGCATTATTTTAGATTAAGTTCCATTGTCTGCTAAGAAGAATGTATTCTTCAGCAATTGGAGAATCAAAATGATTCAGTTTATTCTATCAGTTATCTGTGTTGTTTTCCTGTTAGTGCTTTGATCTAAATAAACTGTTTATTGATGAGAGTGGAGCAATTAAATTACCCACTATTGCTGTGTGAAAGTCAGTTTGTGCCTTTATGTCCATCAGGGTTTTAATAAAATTGGTTGTATATGAATCAGTGTGTATATGTTTAGAATTTTTATATCTTCTTAAAATACTATTCCCTTAATCAATGTGAAATGGTCTTTTTCTGATTCGTTTTGGTTTGAAGTCTACTTTGTCAGATATTAGTATAGCTACTATTGGTTGCTTTCCAATTTCATATTCTTTGGATAAATTTTCCATCCTTTTACTATAAGGCTAGATTTGTCTTCAAAACAGAGATTTGTTTCTTAAGGGCAACAGAGATATAGGTCCTAAAAATTTTTTTCTTAATTTTCTGAAAATTGTTGTGTATAAGTGTTTTGCCTATATATATATATATATATATATATATATATATATATATATATATATGTCTGTGAGTCATGTGTATACAGTATCTAAGGAGGCCAGAAGAGAGCATCAGATTCCCTGTAACTGGAGTTACAGATGACTTCAAGCCACCCTGTGTGTGCTGAGAATTGAACCAGGGTTCTCTAGAAGAACAGCCAGTGCCTTTAATCACTGAGCCATCTCACCTGGTTTATTGGGTTGAATATGAGGGTGTGCAAACATCATTATTGAGACATGTTTGATATATAATAGGCCACACCATTTTAAAATGTAAAATTCAATTACTTTGGTATCTTTACATTTTGACTACAGTTGTACATATTATTTCTGTTATTTTTTAGATGAAAGTATAATTACATCATTTTCCCCTTTCCTCCTACCAATCTATTAGTCTGTGTCTTTTTATGGGAGAATTGGGACCATTAACATTCAACATTATTAATGAAAAGCCTCTTGTGGTTTTGTAATTTTGGTGTACTCCTAGTCCTCACATGCTTATTTACTGTTTTGATGCAGCTTGGTCTTTCCCGTGACCTCTTAGATATATTCATCTTTTTCTCACTCAATGTGTAGGATTCCTTCAGATCTGTACTGCTGGCTTAGTGATCATGAATTCCTTTAGTTTGTATTTAGCATGGAAGGCTCATTTTTCTCCTTCAGTTTAAAGGGTAACTTTTCTGAGTAATTTAATCTGTGATGGCAGTTAGTATCTTTCATGGCTTGAAATACATAACTATATGCCTTCCTGACTTTAAATTTCTGGTGTGAAATCCTCTGTTATTCCAATGGGTTCGCTTTTATGGTAACATGGCAATTCTCTGTTACAGCTTTCAGTGTCACAACTTGGTTTGGCAGGCTTAGCGTTTTCACTGTAATAGGACACGAAAGGAGTATCTTCTAATCTTGTCTGCTTGATGGTTTAAGTATGTCCTGGGCCTGGACAGCTAACTCCTTCGCTAGGTGTGGAAGTGTTCTATTATTGTTTTATTGAGTTTTTTTTATTCCTTTATCTGGGACCTCTCCTTCATATTCATAAGGTGAGAATTTAAATGATGTCCCAGAGATCTTGCGTGCTCTTTCTATACTTTCTTATTGTTTTGTATTATTTTATAAATGGTCAACTCATCTACATTGTTTGTTTGTTTGTTTTAGAGACAGAGTTTCTCTGTGTAACAGCTCTGGTTGTCCTGGAACTTGATTTGTAGATCAGCCTGGCCTCAAACTCATAGAAATCTACCTGCCTCTGCCTCCCAAGTGCTGGGATTAAAGGTGTGCACCACCACCGCCTGGTTTCTACATTTGTTTTAATCCTTGATATTCTGTCTTTCATTTGATCCAATCTCTCAAGCTTTCCATCAAATTTTTTATTCCATTTATTAATTTATTAATTCCTATTTCCAAAGCTTCAATTGATCTTTTGCGTATTGCTCTCTCTCCTTTTTGGATTTACCCCTTCTATGCCATCTTCCTTATATCATTCAGCTCTTTATTGTATGCTCTCTGAATTCACACAGGAGTTTATTTCTGTCCTCCTTGATTTCACTGAACACTCTTGAAATAATTTTTTTTTCCTTTTGAATTATTTGTTGGGGATTTCATTGACTTCACCTACTTCACCCTCATTGAAATCCATTAATACAGAATTGTTAACTTCAGGAAGAGTCACGTTCCTCTGATTTTTTTTCATGTTCTTTTGTTTCCTCTTTGGGACTTGTATATCTGATACTGGATCACTAGTTTCATTTTATGTCTTGTCTACATTCTTTCAGTTGCTTTTGCAATATTCAGGTGAGACTCAGATGTTCTGTGGTTGAGATGTATTTTCTCCCCAACTAGACTGTGGGGATTGCTCGGTAGCTAAACTGTAAGGTTACATTCTCAAAGTATCAAGCACAATTCTTAATAATCACTTTAAGAGTAGAAAATTCAGTACAAAGTTAACTACATTGATAGTTAAAACCTGAATTAAAAACACATAAATAGAAATTTTAAAACAAGCACTCCTTCAATTTCAATAATTTTTAAGAATAAAGAAAAAGAAATAAAGAATAAAGAAAAAAAGGATAGTACAGCACATACAAAGATGTTGGTTAATGGGTGTAACAATATAAAAAAGAGAGGAAGACTAGTGATAAGTATACAGCAATGTAGTAAAATAAAAGAAGGAAAGATAAATATAAAGGGGAACAGTAAAGAAGAAGAGAGAAGACAGGCCTAGCTAAAGGTACATAGGGAGAAGAAAAAGAGAAAAAAAAAGAAATGTGAGCAGGCAAACTGAAACTTGGGGAGGTCGAACAGAGAGAAGTTCTTCCCTAGCACCAGCCCAACCTATGCTCTGTTGGGAGACAGAGTGGGGTGGAAAGACAGAGGACAGGGAAGCGGGGCAGAGACAAAGACAGAGAGGGAGCAGACCAAGCTACGCCATGAGATTAAATATTAACAAAGAGAATTATAGAAGTAAGTACTTAAACTGCTCTCTCTGATTGAATCTATCTGACTTAAACACTTTATAAATGTTCTATGATCTGAGAAAAGGGGCAAAGATGAAATAAAATAGAAATAATTTTAATTTAAAATAAAGCTGGCAACGATAAAAGCAAACTCACAGACTGAGAATAAGGAAAGCTAGGTTTACATCTCCTGAGGTTGTCACTCCATGTCTGGGAGGGCAGAACCTGTTTCTGTGTTGTCTGGCTTTCCTTCCCTTGGCTACTGGGGTTCAAGTCTCCCAATGAGAATAAGACCAAACCTTTGTGATATTTCACTTCCTTTGGTAATCTTTGTGATGTTCTCCCCAAAACAAAAGGGTGTGTTTATGGGGTGAGCAGTACAGGTTTGTATTTAAGATGGTCTTTCTATCTTTAGAGACTGGATGGAGCAGAGGAGAAGCTGTCTGCTCTTGGGTCTAAGACTTCGGTATCTTCAATTCTCTAGGCTTGTGGTAGGGCAAAGTGGTTCTAACAACTGTTCTCACATATGTACTTGTGGTTGCTCTTCGCTCCTCCAGTGGAGATCCAGTGGCCAGCATTCTAATACCAGGATGGGGAGTGAGAGCCACTCATGGCCCAGACCAGGTGACCTCTGCTGGAGCTATCCATGGTCCTGACTCACAATTTTCCCCTCTAGATAGCCAGGTTCTGCTGGCCAGCTCTGAGTATAACTGCCAGCCATTTTCCCTGGGTTCACAGACTGTCAGTCAGTGCAAACAGGAACCTTTGCCTCTAGGTTCTCCTATCTGCCAACTCAGCGAGGTCCTTTTCACAACAGCTTTGAGCCACTGCCCTAGTGAATCAAACTCTGACAAAAGAGAATTTCCCTAGCACTTGTGGCTTATAGACCCTCAGGGTGCCTATCTGACTAAACTGTAAATCTACTCAGCAACGAATCCAGAGTTGGTTCTATTTTCAGAATCTCTGTCTTCACTTTTATCTCTGATGCTAGCTGGCTATCTCTCTCTTCCTCCTCTCTCTGCCTCCCTCTCTTCACTCAACTGCTCTCCAATTTTTCAGGAAATGAATGAACAGTGCATATTTTCTGAGGCTTTCTTTAGCTTTAGCTTTGGTTCCTGCCCACTTTAATTGCAGTTACCATTCAAAACTAAGCACTCATGATTTGGGGATGAGCTCTCCCTCCTCTCTCTTTTCTACTAAAATGTCCATGTCTTTCCATCACCACCCACTTTGGAAGTTGAATTCTCTCCACTGTTTCTAAATTATTCCTGGAGATTCTAGTAGTTGAGGAATGAGTGTCATTCACCATTGTCCTTCCTCAAAATATTCTTTGATGGGTTAAAACTACTTTGAAGGGCCATTTCACCCAAGTTAGAATAGATAACATGAAGAAAAAAAACATGATGAGGATACATGGTAAGAGGAGACTTTATTCAGTGTTGGTAAGAATGTAAATGTATACAGTTACCATGGGAATTGGTATGGAAGGTTCTCAATAAGATAAAAATTAAACTACCATATCATACAACTACAACACTCCTGAGTATCTATCCAAAGGACTCTAAGTCTTATCAGAGATATTTGTACATTCATATTTATTGTTTCATAATTTATAATGGAACCAGCCTAGATGTCCATCCACAGAAGAATGGATAACAAAAATGTGGTATATATACATAATAGAAATGTACTCAGTTATAACAAAAATAATGACATCATGATGTTTGCAGAAAATGGATAGAATGGAAATTGTTATCTTAAGGTTATTCTCCTGGACTTAGAAAATCAAATACTGCATGTTTCCTCTAGATAAGACTCCTAGGTTTAAATTTTCATGTTTGTATATAGTTTGTGAAACTAGAAAGGAGTACATAAGAATAGTGGGGAGAAAGTGAAGACTTGGGAGGGAGAAAAGGAAAGAGAAAAGAGAGTAACAAAACACAGGTGATGTGGGAGAAGGATGATCAATAAAATAAAGATGGGGACCATAACAAAGGGGCAGGGGACTGGCGAAAAGATGGGAGGTAAGAGGATCAACAATAAGTATGTAAGAAAATACCATCACAAAACCCATTACTCTGTATTATAATTTTTAAACTAATAAAAACGTAGTTTGTAAACTTGTGATTTGGGAGGTCACTACAACTATTAGTTCAACCATTCCTGTTCTAAGAATAAAAAAGAAAAATAATACAAAAACCCAATAAGCCTCAGTTTAATCTTTCTTTAGATTCTGAAGGGTTATGGGATTGTTCAGTATTTCAAGTGTATGGTAGATATTATTAGTATTTCATCAATGAATCAAATTATGCTATTTAATTGAAATTATCATATAACAAGATGCTGATAATGGACATTTTATTATTTGTATGCACACACATTCTGTATATAATAACACCCACAAATAAGCCAGAGTAATTCAAGCTTCAACAATCAGTAAAATTCCCCCACATTCTTTATAGCGTGGTTGCACATAAAACTTACAGCAGCTGAATAAGTACTTGAGCTCTCCCCTGTCTTTGTTTCAATTTACCTGCACACCTGTGAGTCCTTTTCGATTGCCCCAGATAGAACGCTGGAAGCCAGTTCCTAGTGCTGTTAATAGGAGTTGAGTGCTTAACTTCTTACTTACTGCATATAAAAGCACCCTTATGTGTCAGACTAAAAAAGCATAATACAAAAAGGAATAAATACTGATTTTTATATAGAATCCTTCATATACAAATTATCCCAAAGAGCTTTACAAACAATGAATTCGGCACTGTAGTGCAGGGATGATGTAAACAAACACGGCGGCTGTGGAGCCCTCAGCAATAACTCACACAGAGAAGCCTCCTTGAAATGCCAGAAAGCATATTTCTTCCCCAGTACTCCTTCCCAAAGCAGAATGTCTACCTAGGAGGTTTGTTGTCAATCACAGAACTGCACTCATACTTAATGTAAGGGAGTGAAAATTCCTTAGTTAAAGGATTGATGCAAAAATACATATGGAAACTTCTCAAGGGGGAATCTGGTGTGCCCAAGTTAAATCTATTTATGAGGTGCCAGGTTACTAGGTCCATGTACTACTGCTAGGTAGGGTTTGGAGACAACGCACTATGGGTAACCTCCCAATTTTTGTCCCCACTCTCCCACATCCCTATCTGTTTTGCCTAAAGGAAGAATAAGTACCTTCTCGTTTCTCAATTTGTTATTTATTCCGTTTTATGAGTTGTGTAAATATCTTCTTTGCAAAATTGATAGCTTCAAGAGAAACACATATCATCATTGTAGCCACTACTCCCTAGCATTACCAATGACCAACAGTATCAACCCAAGTTCCTCTAAACTGTTAGTGCTCAAAAATCAAGTTCTCAGGGAAATCTAAGTAAATACGCACCATTTATTTATAAATGTCCTCCAGAGCACATTTATTGAAAGAAAGGAACTTAAATACTGCATTTCTAGTCTTGCAGAGCCTATATCTGAATTACTGGAATGAGGAATTTGGGGATTGGCATTGAGGATTCTTTTTTGTGACGTGGTAATAATGGGCCATTTCAATAACCCACATATCACCACCCAGACAGTTATCAAGGTTTCTGTTTGTTCCTTTGGGTCTGAAGCCAGCTGCTTCTGGTGAAACAATGTAAGGATCGGAACTTCTAGGCCCTGACTATTGCCCTGAGGAGCACCTCCAAAGCACTTGATAGCAGCAACACCTGTTCATTGTCATCTTAGGACAAGGAGCCATCAATGGAGGATTCTTCATGTCCCTGTCCGCTTGACAGGGACAGAGGACAGATTTTCTTTTCCCCTTAGGTTTTCAGAAACCCTCCTTAGGTCACTGAAGACTTGGTGTGCCTTTCATCAGCACTGATGCACTTTAGACATTTTTAAGAGCAATAGAATAAAATGTTCTGGCCTCTAGGACAGTAATAAATTATCCCAGCTCTTCATTGTATCTTTCTCTTCTCTGAAAGATGAAGCTATGTGATGGGTCAGCCAGAGTTGCAATAGTACCTCCTCCTCATCTATTTCTGGTGGCCTCACTGGGAGCAATGGCACTGTTCTTTTCCGCCTGTTGGGAAATTCTGTGAATATTCAGAAACTTGAGCCTTGGTTTGTAGCATGAATCTTAAAGAGTTCTGCTTCCTGGTTGTAGATGTATTACCAGATACTTCAAGCTCCTACTTCCTTGATGTTAGATCGTAATGGACTGTACCCTTGAACAGAAGTTAAAAATAACTACTATCTTCCTTGAGTTGCGTTATCACAGCAACAGGAAAAAGAAATTAAGATAGATACTAAAAAAATGTTTTAAGTTCCTAACAGTTAGCATTATCTCTTGGGAGCCCAATTGCCCTTCCTTTCACTTATTACTCCATATGGCATGAAACAATGAGATCTTCCAGTGGGACCATGGGAGGATGAGTTAGCCAAGAGAGGTGTTTAGGTTTCTGGCTTGTTTCTTTGTTGTAGGGAACTATACATAAAAAGGAATCACTAAAAAAAGCTTTGCCTGTTCTCTGAGGCTGAGCTGCCCTTCCAGGAAACATTACAAAGCACCTTCAGAACTCTGCATCATTATAAAATCTCCAGAATCCCAGCCCTAACTATCTTGACACACTCCCTTCTTCATTTCTGGGTCCAATAATTCAGGCAGACTCTACGCTGCAGGCCAGTTATGGAGTCAACTCTTGGTGGTCAAGTCTCCCTTCTCCTAATGTACTCTGAGCTCCTGATACCTGAAGATTCACTTTGTATCCTGAGGCTTTAAAATTACTGTACAAAAGAGTTGCAGGGGATTTAACTTGCCTAGCATGTACAAAACTCTAAATTCAATCCTGAGCAACACACACACACACACACACACACACACACACACACACACACACACACACACACAGAGTTTCTGTACCAACTTCCTACTTCTTAGAGGGTAACAGTTTTATGCTCAAAACAGATGACAGAATTTGTATATTCTAAGTCCTCAACACACTCCGTCATATCCTCATGCTTTAAGAAATTATCTTTGTCAACTGGATTTGATGGTGCAATCCTACTGTGTCAGTCCTTGGGAGACTGAGACAAGAGGATCACAAGTTCCAAGCAAATCTAAGCTACGTAGTAAGAACTGCCCAAAGAAAATGAGTCAGGCAGTGGTGGCACACACCTTTAATCCCACCACTCAGGAGGCAGAGGCAGGTGGATCTTTGTGATTTCAAGGCCAGCCTGGGCTACAGAGTGAGTTCCAGGAAAGGCGCAAAGCTACACAGAGAAAACCTGTCTCGAAAAAAACCAACAGAGGGAGGGAGAGAGAGAAAAGAAAGAGGGAGAGAGGTATTGGGGAGGAGGAAGAAAGGAAAAGAAGAAAAATATGACTAGGATATAGATCTCCTCAGTTCTCTGAAAAGCAGGGCAAGATTTTTAGTCATCTGCTACAAACAACCTCCACTTCAAAGTGTTGTACCAAACATAACTTTCTGAGTGTTAAAATAGGAAACAATTGCCATAAAGGTTTTATATTAAAAAAAGACTATGAAGCCCTCCAAATGAGGTCTTATTCTATGACAATTAAAGGAGAAAAAAGCAAGAATACAGTCACCCAATTTTCCACCACATTAGCACTGTTAACTCCTAACCCAGGTTTCTGAGAAATTTTTCATGGAGCAGAGCATCACATTAGATAAACAAAAACCAGAGAATTTCATAATGTCTTAAGCATGGACCTGAAAATATCTACAAGTTGTTCCAAACCCAAGAGTTATGCTAATGTTGAGCAAAAGAGACTATTCCAGTCCCAGTTTACCAGAATTTTCCCCAAGACTAGTTGTAATTCCTGCTGGAACATGGAGTGCTCACTCTACTAATGCATGATGGAAAACCTTGCACTCTCTATGCAGAATGGCACCTCATGCTCACACAAAGAGCACAGCCCTGCCTCCTGCCAATCATTCATCAAAGAAGAAATTTGAGTAGCAGTGGTTCTGTAATCATATATATAAAAAATAACCAGACTGGCAGGAGTCATTCTCACATGGATTCAAAGTCAAATCCTAAGTTCTTTCTGGACTGCTAAATTGACCCAAAATTGTTGAGGTATCGCACACATATAAAGTCTATTATCAAAAGTATCTTGTCTATGAAAGCATCTAACATTTTGTTGTGAACAACATTTTACCATGTAATTGATGTTTTCACATCTTAATGCTAGAACAAATGAAAGTTTAATAGATTTTATTTTTCCCATTTTAAGAACCCTCCCAATGCAAATTTCTACCAATCATACTAAGAATTAATTTGTAAGGAGCCACAATGACACTTTTTCTAAAATCCAACACCAAAAGAAATACTTTTCTAATATTATAGATATTCAATAAAAACCTATACTCATTGTGTGTCAAGAAAATGCCTCTGGTGGGTTTTCTCACTTCCTCTCTACAAGAAAAACCACATTCTTCTCTCTGTGTGTGCACATGTGCATGCATATACGTACATGCATATACACACAGGGACATGCATATGTCAGTACTATGTCATGAGAGTACAAGCCTATGTGAGAGTGTGCTTGTATGTTTATGCATGCACAAAAGCTAGATGTTCATTCCAGGTATCTTCATCATCTGTTGCTCTCTGCCTTAGTTTTGAGACAGGGTATTTCAATTGAACCTGAGGCTTGATACAGAGACTGGCCTGTCAGCTCGGGGATCTGCCTTTCACCACCTATGCCATCCCCCAGAACTTGGCTCACAGGCACTCACTGCCACACTTGAATTTATGCTGGTTTTAGGATTCTGAACTCATGTCCTAATGTTTATATCACAAGCATGCAACTTGGTTATTTCTCCAGAAGCAAATTGTTTTAAAAAAATCAAAACATTTTTTAATGCATAAACATATCTACTGTTTTATAATCAAGTTCCTTGGGACTTCAGTCTCCCTTTGTTTTATTTTACTGTAACAGAATGCCTGAGACTTGGTGAGTTATAAAGGAAAGAAGTTTAATTAAGAAGTAAGGAACCTAGAGGTTCAAGGTGAAGTGGGTATCTCTGATGGAAGTCTTGTGATGCATTATAATCTGACAGAAAGACAAGCAGGCAGATATGGAAGAGAGAAAGCACATGGGACAGACTGGTTTCATGACAGTGACTAATTCAGTCAGTAGCACGAATCTTAAAGAGTCATTAATAAAATCAAGCCTGAGGTCAGTTATTGGGGTGAATGCTGAAAGATCAGAGAGACAGAACAGGTCACAGCTTCCTCACCTTGCCAGTTCCTCAGCTGATCCTGTTTTCTCAGACTGGAAGCTTCTGTGTCCTCATCCCAATGGATGTCAGCTGAACTGCTGCTCAAAGCCTAAAAGCTTAACCAGCCAAATGCTTCTAGTTCTTGGTCTTCATGCCTTAGATACCTTTCTGCTATCTGCCATCACTCCCTGGGATTAAAGGCTCACTTCTTGGGATTAAAGGCTCACATTCTTGGGATTAAAAGCATGTGTCACCATGCCTGGCTGTTTCCAATGTGGCCTTGAACTCATAGAGATCCAGAGGGATTTTTGCCTCTGGAATGCTAGGATTAAAGGTGTGTGCTACCACTGCCTAACCTCTATGTTTAATATTGTGGCTGTTCTGTCTCTGACCCCAGATAAGTTTATTAGGGTGCACAATATTTCGGGGAACACAATACCACCACATCAGTCCCCGGAGAGCAAGGTAGACACTTACTCCTTAGAGAGCTAGCCCAGTCCCTGTAGAACAGCATGATTTACTAATGGAGGCTTCATTTTCATAGCCCAAACCATGCCTTAAAGTTCCCACATCCCAACACCATTACATTAGAAATTGTATTTCAACATGAGTCTTAAAGGGGATAAAACATATTTAGACCAAAGCAACAACCATAGGGAATGGCTTTACAACCTGGAACGCCACATAGCTTGGGCTATGCAGACACTGCTCTCCAGAGAACACATGTAACAAGCCCTTAGCAACCTCAGACTCATACTTCCATGTAGCCCCATGTGTATCTGCTTTAAACAGTGGGAATAAGTTACTCTCCTTAGCAGCCCTAGGTAAAACCTTGTTTTAAATACATCCTGGAGCAGAATCCAAGCAGTGGGTCAACCTGGCCAAGAGTGGTTCAGGATACACACACACTGAGGCAAATTGTGGTCTCAAATTGAGTTTTAGAGACAATCTTTGCTTTACTGCCTTATGCCTGTGCATCATTTGGCATGCATATGACTAAAATGGCATTCACAGTGAGAAGGGACATGCATAAAGAGCAAACCTACCTAATCCAAGCACATTGATCAAAATAGAGAATCACTCAAACTATATCCTAAGTAATGAACAGCTGCTTCTTTAGAATCTCATTTCAAAAGCCCCAAACAATAATTAGACCCCTTAGGTATATTTTTCTGTTATTGATTTTCTTTTGAGATTATAATATAATTACATCATTTCTCCCTTCCCTTTCTACCCTCCAAACTGTCCCATATTCCCCTCCTTAATCTCTTTCAAATTTGGAGTCTCTTTTTCATTAATTGTTATTACAAGCATGTATGTGTGTGTGTGTGTGTGCATATATATAAATATACACAATACACACACGCGCACACACACACACACACATATATATATATATATATATATATATATATATATATATATATATTCCTAAATATAACCTGTTCAGTCTGTATAATGTTATTTGTATGTATGATTTTAGGGCTGGTCATTTTATATTGGGTAACAAGTTGGTATGCTCTTGCCTGGGGAAGACTATTTCTCCTGCACTCAAGCATTCCTTTCTTGCCTATAGTTATTTGTCTAGGGCCAAAGCTTTGTGATAGTTCCCCCTTCCACATTAGCATATCGTTGCTCTCTCAGTGCACATTTAAGCAGTCATGTGTTTGAGACTTTAGGTACATAGCTCCTGACTTTACTAGGAGACACAGCCTCACAGCAAGCACCCTATGCTCTGGCTCTTACAATCTTTCTGTTTCTTCCTCTGTAATGTTTCCTGAGCCTTAGGTGTGGGAGTGTTTCATAGATATATCCATTGAGACTGGGCTACATTGCTCTGCATTTCCCACAATGGTCTCCATCTGTTGCAAAGAGAAGTTTCCTGGACTAGGACTGAGAATGATACTCATCTGTAGGGGGAACAAAGGACTAATTTTTGGAATGCAGTTAGGAATTATCTTACCCCAAAAGAAAAACATTACCTGTTCTCTCAGATTGGAGGCCCTTAGCTCCAGTCTTCATATGTGAGTACATATCCTGAAATAACTGCAGAAACCAGGAAAGCGGAAAGGACCCTTGCCAGTGTTTGGGGGTGGGGGAGCAATAGAGAGGGAAACAAGAGAGTACAAGTGATTTAAGAAAATGGGGGAGAGAGGGGGAGACAAATACAGAAGAAAAAGGGAATAGGATAAAAATAACAGTAAGGATGTCTGATAAAGCCATAAGATAGCATGCTATCAGCTATCTATCCAATAAAAAAACTATAATACATGTAGGATTGTACATAAATATTCCTAACGAGTTTAAATGAAATGTGCTCATCTGAGATGATAATGCTACCGTCAAGAGCCAAAGACCATCTAACAAAACTCCAAACATCAGGTATGAGAAGCCCTCTTTTGAGTTGTTGATCATGGCTGCCCAAGAAACTCCTGAAACAACTGAGTTGTTGTTATTGGCCTTGGTTGCCCCATGAGAGGAGGAAGTTAAGTACCTACTGCTAAAGACAAAGTGCACTTCAGACACAGGGTCTAGAGGCCTCTGCACTGAAACTGGCTGGAATACCTCCTCCCTGAGGACTAGTTTTCATGATATCAGGAGCCATGCAAGCAATCAAAGAAGGAAAGCAACCAACAGTCCAGTCAAGCTGTTCACTGAGAATTGCAAAAAACCAGCATGGCATAGCAACCCTAAGGATACAGTAGTAGCATGCATACCTTGGCAGTAATCAACTGCTCTAGAATTGTACTTAAGACCTGCTCAACAAGAAGGAAACCATGCTTGGTACCAGAAACCTAGACAACTACCCATAAATCTTGGAGAAGAACCTACAGCTACCACTTTACTAAACCAGTATAGTCCCTTAAATATTTCTACCAATGTGACCCTTTGTTGTGTTACAGTATATTCTAACCTGTTCTACACCTTTGCATTAGATAACGTTTCCTTACTACTTTGCAATGTATTTGGGCTTTAATTTTATCCTTAAAGAGACCAATAACATGGGAACTCACAGCCCAGAACCTGAGAGTCTTAGTTAGGATTTCTCTTGCTGTGAAAGAGGCACCATGACCACAGCAACTCTAATAAGAAAAAACATCCAATTGAGGCTGGCTAATAATTCAGAGGTTTAGTCCGTTATCATCATGGCTGAAAGCCTGGCAGCATGAAGGCAGACATGGTGCTTGAGAGGCACCTAAGGGTTCTATGTCTGGATCTACAGGCAGCAGGAAGAGAGCTGAGCCACTGGCCCTGCTTGAGCATCTGAAACCTCAAAGCCCACCCCCAGTGGCCTACTTCACCCAACAAGGCGCCATCCACCCCAACAAGGCCACACCTTCTAATAGCACCACTCCCTGTGAACCTATGGGTGTCATTTTCTTTCAAGCCATCACACTGATCCTTGGTAACAAAAGCATAGAAGATGCCCTACTAATGTTTTGATTCATTCATTAAATAATTATAATGATTTTCTGCTCTGAGTTTTTCCAGAACTAGTGCTCTGTTAAATGAAAGAATATTTCGTACACAGAACTAATGAAGCTATCAACCAAAACATAGCAATCAAATCAATGGGAAGTTTTATTTATACTTAAATCAAGCCCCGTTTTCTGCATATTACTAGTTTCAGTTTAATACCAATAAGTCATATCTAGTTCAATATTTCAAAATTTTTAAGATATTAAAATTTAAGTGAAAACATGCATTGTAAGTTTTGAGTTGTTGACTAGTTTTACATATAACACAAGAATTGTGCATCCCTAGGCCAAGCTCCAGAAGTACGGTTGAAGAGAGGGAGGAGGAATTATATAAGCAAGGGGGAGGGGCTTCAAGATCATGTCTATGAGGGAAAATCCACAGAGACAGCTGACTGGAGCTCTTGGGAGCTCATAGACCAACAGCTAGGGAGCCTGCAGGGGACTGACCTAAGTCTCTGCACGTGGGTGATAGTTGTATAGCTTGGTCTGTTTGTAGGGACCCTAGAAGTGGAACTAGGAACTGTCCATGGCATATGAGCTGGCTTTTTGGAACCTATTCCCTATGGTGGGATGCCTTGTTCAGCCTTAATGCAAGGGGGAGGAGCTTGGTCCTGCCTCAACTTGATGTCCCATGTTTTATTGACTCTCGTAGCAGGCCTTACCCTTTTGGAGGAGTGGATGGGGGAGTTGTAGAAAGGAGGTGAGGGAAGGGAGAGGAGGGGAGGAGGGAGGAAAAACTGTGGTTGGTATGTAAAATACATAAAAAACTAATGATAATAAAAAAAATTGAGCATCCTTGGTGGGAGGAGTGACATGCTTAGACTCTGCAAAGGGATTGGACTTTGAAAGGTCATAATCCAGCACTTGAGGGCCATATTTTCAATCAGTTTCACCTTAACACTTTACCTAACACTTTTTATTTAAAACTTTTGAAGTTCTAAGAAAATGTGTTTTAAATAATCATTTTAATAACTTAATGGGATTGATATTCTATGAGTGAAATTTTATCAGCAATTCATGCAAACACACTTAATGCCTCAAAATGCTGTATTAATGTAGAAAAATCAGAAGGATTTAATTTGTCTACATTAATCAGTCTCTATGTTTTAAATTCTTGTTTTTCTTTTACCACTTTTTAACAGACTTTTTTGAATTTCACTTTGTGTGGGTCTCTCTCTCTCTCTCTCTCTCTCTTTCTCTCTCTCTCTCTCTGTGTCTGTGTGTGTGTGTGTGTGTGTGTGTGTGTGTGTGTGTTCAGGTACCCCATTCATGCATTATTGTGGAAGCCTAAAGAGGACTTTGAGTGTCTGCCTCTATTACTCTCCACTTTATCATAACCTTGATGCATGGTCTATCACTGAACCTGGATATTACACTTTGGGGGCTAGATTGGCCATCCAGCAAGACCCAGTGACCCTCCTGTCTGCTTCCTCCAATACTGGGCTACAAGCAATTGTGGTTATAGCAGGCTTTATAATTAGATGATAAGAATTGAAATGAAGGTCCATAAGATTGTACAAAGGGTGCTCTTACCCTGAAAACTATCTCCTCAGTGTTTAAAAAAGGTTTTTAAGTCCCTTTTACACAAAATTACTCAATTTTTTTAAGTTTAGGGATACAAGAGACATCTTTCTCATAATAAAGGCAGTTTACAGCAAGTCCATAGCCAACATTAACTTAAATGGAGAGAAACTCAAAACAATTCCACTAAAATCTGGAACAAGACAAGGTTGTCCACTCTTTATATCTATATAATGTTGTACTTGAAGTATTAGCTAGAGCAATAAGACAATTGAAGGAGATCAAGGGTATACAAACTGGAAAGGAAGAAGTTAAAGAATCTTTATTTGCAGATTATTTAATAGTATAATAAGTAAGTGATCCTTAAAAAAAAGCAGCAGGAAACTCCTACAGCTGATAAACATTTTCAGCAAAGTAGCTGGACATAAAATAAAGTCACAAAAATCAGTAACCCTGCTATATATAAATGGTATATAGTCTGAGAAAGAAATCAGGGAAAAATCACCTTTCATAATAGCCTCAAATAATAAAATACAAAATATCTTCAGGTAACTCTAACCATTCTAACCAAGCAAGTGAAAGATTTGTATGATAAAAATTTAAGACACTGAAAAAAGAAATTAAAAAATATATCAAAAGATAGAATGATCCCCATGCTCCATGGATCAGTCTGATCAGCATAGAAAAAATGGACATCCTACCAAAAGCAACATACAGATTTAATGCAATCCCCATCAGAATTCCAAAACAATTCTTTACAGTCGTCAGCTTCATTTTGAAACACACATACAGAAAAATGGGATAGCTAGAATAATCCTGAAATATCAAAAAACTACTGGGGATATCACCATCCCTGATTTCAAGTCGTGTTATGAAGCTATAGTACAAAAACAGCTGGTAACAAGATGATTGCATGTAGAAGAAACCAAATAGATCAATTCTTAACATCCTGAACAAAACTTAACTTTAAATGGATCAAAGGTCACAACATAAAACCAAATACACTGAACCTGATAGAAAAGAAAGTGGAAAATTGTCTTGAACTCACTTTCTGAAGAGAATACTGTTAACACAATCACTAAGATCAATAATTAATAAATAGGACCTCATGAAACTAAGCTTTTTCACAGCAAATGACATAGTCATATATGTAGCAGTGGGCTACAAAAAGATCTTTACCAATTACACATCCAATAGAGGGCTAATATCAAAAATGTATAAAGAACTCAAAAAAACTGGACATCAAAAAACCAAATAACTCAATTTAAAAAATGGAGCACAGATCTAAAAAGAGAATTCTCAAAAATGGAAATTCAAATGCCTGAAAAACACTTAAAGAAATGTTCAACATTCTTAGTCATTGAGGAAATGCAAATCAAAACTACTTTGAAATTTCATCTTAGACTTGTAAGAATGGCTAAGGTAAGTAGAACAAATAACAGCCATGCTAGCAAGAATATGTAATAAGGGGAACACTCATCCATTGCTAGTGGGTATGCAAACTCATACAGCAACTATGGAAATCAGTGTGGCAGTTCCTCAGGAAGATGGGAATAGATCCAGATAAACCACTCACAGTCATATATCTAATTCATGCTTCATCCTACCACAAAGACACTTTCATGTTCAACCATGTTCATCCTACCACAGAGAACAGTTGTTCAATTTCTGGCTGTTCACAATATTATGCATAGTATTGAAATTGAAAAAACCTAGATGTCCCTCAATAGAAGAACAGATTAAAATAATGTGGTACATTTACACAATGGAATATTACTTAGCTGTTTAAAAAAATGACAACATGAAGCTCACAGATAAATAGACAGAACTAAAAAAAATCATCCTGAGTGAGGTAACCTAGACCCAAAAAGACAAATATAGTGTATATTCATTTGTATGTGGATATTAGCTGATAAATTAATAACAAACAAGCTACAATTTGTAGAACACAGAGGTTAGATATAAAGTAAGAAACTACTAGGGGGGAAGATAGATCTCCCTAGAAATGGGAAATAGAATAGATAATCATAGTTGAGTGGGGGGCTAGAACAGGAGGATCAAGTGGGAAGGAGGAGGCAAGAGAGGGACAAGAGAGGAAATATGGGAAGAGAAAGCTAAAATTAAGGGCCATTTGAGGGGTAATATGGAAACCTAAAATAGTAGAAGCTAAAATATATACATATATGAAGGTGATCTATATGAAATTGCCAAATTATCAGGGAAGACAGAGTGCCACTGGACATCTCTTGTCCCCATATAAAGCTTCCAGTACTAGGGATTGGTTACTTCTAATCATTGACAAAATAGTCCCATGGGAACCCCTAAACAACCCAGGCTGCTGGTAAGACTATAGGTCGCTTTCCACAAACTGACAGCAAGGTCCTATTGTTGAAGACAACACCCACACAGCTCATTGAACATGGAGAGGTTGAGCTGGTGCTTTATATGCTTTTAACTTTGGTACAAGAAAGTACTCTGCATGCTACCAAAGGAGAAATGTAAACACTAATCCAACTACAAATCCTTTGATCTAAAATGGTGTCTTGCCTGCAAGACATGGTAGGGCAATAGTGGCACAAAGCTTGCAGCCAATAACAGATTTGACTTAAGACCCACTCCATGAAATGGAACCCCTACTCAGCACTCTATGGGTGACAAAGAGTCTTAGATTAGATAGCTCAGGGACCTAAGGTAAAACCAAATGGTACTGTTCTACTAAAAGAACGTTACAATAAAATGACTCCTAATGACTTTCTGTTATTCTTGTAGATCAGTGCCTTGCTCAGTCATCCTCTAAGATGCTTCCTCCTGCATCAGATGTAAACAAATATGCACAGACAGACAATATGCACAGAGTGAGAGACCTAGGAACACTCATCCCTAAATGGAATATCTCTATCAAATCCCTCTTGTCATGGGCTCAGGGGGCCCTAGGGAAGAGGATGCTGAAAGAATGTAAGAACCAGAAGTGACAAACAACACCAAGGAAACAAGGCCTTCTAAACACAACAGGACCTACACATGAGCTCACAGAGACTGAGGCATCATGCACAGGGCCTGGACAGGGCTATACCACATGGTATCCTGCAGATGAAAGGGGATGCATGTCCCCATGGTGTCTCACTGGGGAAGGAAATTACTCTTTTTTTACGATTTTTTTTAATTACAAATTTTTCTTTCCTTTTACATACCAACCACTGTTCCCCCTACCTCCCTTTCTTCCTCTCCCCCATCCTCCTCCCTCTCCCATCCTACCCCAATCCCCTTCTCATAGAGGGTAAAGCCTCCCTTGGGTAGTCAACACAGGCTGGCATGCCAAGTTGGGGCTGGACCTAGCCCCTCCTCCTCGCATCAAGACTGAGTAAGGCATCCCACCATAGGAAATGGGCCCTAAAAATACAGTTTATGTACATGGGATAAGTCCTGGTCCCGTTCCCCGGGGACCCACAAACACATCAAACCACACAACTTTCACCCACATTCAGAGGGCCTAGTGTGGTCCCATGCAGGCTCCCCAGCTGTCAGTCCAGAGTCCATGAGCTCCCACTAGCTTGGGTCAGCTGTCTCTGTGGTTTTTCTCATCATGATCCTGACCCCCCTTGCTCCTATAATCCTTCCTCACTCTCTTCAACTGGACTCCAGGATCTTGGCCAAGTGCTTGGCAGTGGGTCTCTGCATCTGCTTTCATCAGTCACTGGGTGTAGGTTCTATAATGACAATTAGGGTAGACACCAATCTTAGTGCAGGGGAAAGCTAGTTCAAGCACCCTCCTCGTCATTGCTATGAGTCTTAGATCAGAAAATCGGGAATCAACCTACCTCAAGACCCAGCAATACCACTCCTGGGCATATACCCAAAAGATGCTCAACCACACCACAAAGACATTTGCTCAACTATGTTCATAGCAGCATTATTCATAATAGCCAGAACCTGTAAACAACCTAGATGCCCTTAACCAAAGAATGGATAAAGAAAATGTGGTACATTTACACAATGGAGTATTACACAGCGGTAAAAAAACAATGTCATCATGAAATTTGTAGGCAAATGGATGGAACCAAAAAAAATCATCCTGAGTGAGGTAATCCAGACCCAGAAAGACAAACACCGTATGTACTCACTCATAAATGAATAGTAGATGCAAAGCAAAGGCTATCCAGGCTACAATCCACAAGGAAACTACTCCTAAGGATAGGCTGCATGCCCAGCAGTGTGTGTCCAACAGAAAACAAACTCGATGTCATCTTTAAGGGTTCCTTGTCTCATCATGTTATGTCATGCTTATTTTTTTAATCCTATTTTATTTTTTCCTCCTTTTTTTTACCCTAAATGTCCTTTGGTTATATATTATGGCTTCTAGTTTAGTATTTTTATGGGAATTCTGAGGGTACAAACGAGTGGGTCTCTGTATCTTTAGATGTTCCTAGTGCCTTTTCTTTGGGTTCTTTTCCTCCTGGTTGTTTGTTTTATCCTATTCCATTATTTTAGTTTTTATTTTTATCTTATTTTATTTTATGATATTATATTTTGTTATCATCCCTTATAAGCCTTTTTTTTTCTAATGAGAGACAAAATGAGAATGATCCGGATAGGAGGAGAGGGGGTGAAAAGAGGAGGTGTGAGGAGTAGAAGGAGCAGAAAGTATAATCAGGGTATAGTATGTGGGGAAAAAAATCTATTTTCAATAAAAGGAAAATGAATTAATACATCAAAGATCACAAAAAAAGAACTTATATATCACTATGGTTTATATGAATATAATGTGATAATAATAATATATGCAGTGAAAAATGGATTTCATCATTAATTATGACAGCAATTTTTCCATCATTTACAGGGTTTTGTGTTTTCAGTGAAAATTTTACATTTCCAGTTTTATAGGTCAAATAATTTAATAATAATTTTTTTCATATTGTCTGAGTAAATGTAAGGACATATTATTCTTTAAATAATAGTAGCTATGTTAAATTTTCATATACATATTATCTAAGAGCATGCAAGGTTTAGAAGAAATTATGAATTGGAGAATTAATCAAACCTGGTTTTGAGAATCCAGTCCACCTACCTACCTACCTACCAGGTCCATGACTTTGCAGAAACTCTTATCTACTCTGAGCCTTTAATTCCCTCATCTGTCAAATAGCAATAGCCATCTGAAAAATCATCACAACGATAAAATAAGAAAGCATCAAGCCACATAAAACACAACACAAGTGAACTGCCAGCATGAGAGGCATTCAAAAACTACTAGAAAAGCCCTCCTTCCTTCGACTTCCAAAATGGAAATACACTTGGCTATAAAAACAGTATTCTGAAAGGCAATCGGCAAATTGGTCAAAAAGCACCACTAATTTTCTGTATGAATCAGGGGTGTGTAAGAGAGTGTGTGTGTGTGTGTAAGGACATGTGCTGCATATCACACTGTAATTTGATTTCCTTTTTGACAAATGCTGCTCTTGTTAAATACCTCCCTTTCATTTTTATATCAGTCATACATTCGGGAAATTTCTTAATTTTGTTGCAAAAAGACTGTTTTATGAATTATTAACCATTTAGCAGCTTATTAGAATATGTCGGGATTACTCACTCACTGCTTTTAAAATATATTAGCTACCTGAATTTCACTGCTCTGACACTGACTGTCAAAGAAAATTGGAGAGTTTTTCCCTTCTAAACGATTTCCCTATTGTGCTCTTTGGGAGACTAATGGGCAGTGAGTTTCAGCCCTTTCTCATCTGGAATTTTCCTTTAAGACATCCGCTAAGAATTTATATCACGTCTGCAGTGATTTGAAAATCTAAGACTCTAGAAAAAATGATATTTTAAATTATTTCTACTTTTGCAAAATTGCTTTCAAAGAGTGCACAATGAAAAGAGTAGCAATTACTAACATACCAATGCTCACAAGGCCAATGCTTTGTTTGTAGATTTTTTTTTTGTAGTCCTTCCTTAAAAAAAAAAATCAGCCCAGTTTCATTTCTGAGCTTCACTGAAACCCTTAACAAGTTTTTGGTGTGGGCTTTGTCACTTTATATAGCCCTGTTTTGTTCTTTGAGCTCCTGCTTGAGCCCTGCAGAGTCCAAGTGGTAGTTGTAACTAGGTGCTCAGACAGTTCCTGCCTTTAACAGGATAGGAAGCTAAAGATGATTGAGGTCTAAGAGAAAAAAATTTCAAAACAGCTATACCTTGCCTAGTTATGTTTCAAATTCTATCTAGTATGTAAAAATTTATTATTCTATTAGTGAAATTATTTTCCAGCTGTCTAAAGTTTACCAATTGTTTCTTTAACAAATAGAATGCTACTTCCTTTCTCCAAGGGGACACCCAATAGCAGCAGCTGGGATAACCATTCTGTGAAATACAGAATCAGGCCACCTCCCTCCCATCAGAGTTCTTAACGAACTCACATCGCATCTAAATCTAGTCAATTCCTTTCCAGGAGTTAGTGGTAATATAGACTGAGGTTAACACTATGTGTGTCTTCACGTGCCAAGGATCCATGCCTTCTCCAGCTTCTGGAATACAACATATCTGTGGTCTATTTACTGCAAAGCTGACATCTCCAAGTGGACATCTGAATCCTGAGAAAGGGCCAAGAAGCCATGGAGATGACCGAGAAAGGCTTCCTCGGAACATAAATTGTCAGCATTCGCTACCCGGTGGAGCCACAGACATACCAATACCAGCGATGGCCTAAAGATGTGTTTCTCCTTCTGTCGTTCATTGGTTTCCTGCTCATTATTCAAAGTTGTTCTCCACATTTCCTATCAATCATGGATTTGAAACAAATTCCTTCAAGCTTGTGAAGCCATCATTGCTGATTTAACCCATGTTGTACCAACATAAGGAAATGGCACAGATGGAGTAGTGTATAAAGCAGAGAGGGTTATTTTCCCCAGTTCTAAATGTCGGAAAGTTGGAGATCAAGGTGCTTCTGTGTGGTGGAAGTTTTCTGGTCATGTGTTTCATGGAATGTAGAAAGGCAACCACTCACACAAACCCTGTCTATACCAGCAACAATCTAGTTATGAGGGTTGAGCCCTTGTGACCTACAGATCGCCCCAAATTCAATGCTTTTCAGAACTGTTCCATTGAGGGTTAAATGTCAGCATATAGATGTTTGAATATACATTTGTATCATAAGCAGTCACTTCCATTGTTTGAAACCAAGAAATTGCCTGATACAACACCTAGAAACCTCCGTTTTAACAAGATTCTCAAGCATATTGATGTCATTCGTGTTACAGCATATTTTGCAGTACCTCAAACATTTGAATGCTTTTCCTTTCTTTACACATTCTGCTCCCTCTTGAAAATGTGGACAGTTCCACGTCTTCTTTTGGGTCTTAGTTCAAATATCCCCAGTGCAGAGAAATCACCCCTGGTGGTAGAGGCAATTCCCTCCTCACACGGCTTCCCTCTCTTCTTCATTCATCTCTAACATACAGATTAGCCTGTCACGTGGCAATGTTTAATTATGAGCATTCAAGACATAAACTGCATATTCTTGGTACTTGGCAATGATTAATTGTGAATGGACAAACAATTAACCACAAATCCTCACTGTAAATTAAGAAAATACTAAAATTTTATACCCACCAACTTTGCCACCTTATCTTAACATATTCCACACAGAGACTGGGCGTTGCTTTGAACGTGCATTTTAACTGTCAGGGAGGTACAAACACCAAACTTTGGGTAAGTCTTCTCAGGACAGGTTGGCAAGTATACACCTCAAACCACAAATGAATTTTCAAGAATCAGACTTGAATAGTCAAGCAAGAGGGATTGAAGTCTCAGACGTACATGAAATTCTAGAATTAGAACATATACTTTAATTTGAATGCTATAAACTTTGCCCCAAGAAGCATTTTCTTTATGTTTATTTTAAGAGCAATAAAACACAAGACTAGTGTCTCAAAAAATCCTCAGTTTCTCTATAGAAGTAAATGTAAAGAGGCTTCTGCTGACTTATGTTAAGGCAATGCTGTTACAAGATTCTCGTATTTCTCCTATGCTTGGGGACATGAAAATGAATATCTTTCTGACTATAAATTAGAAATCCAGAGACTTAGAGGACACTGGATGTAACTATGCTGAGGAAGCAAGAAAGGATGACAGCAAAGAGTGAAAGGTCCCCTTGGCTTTCTTGAGGCCCCTGTGTGGTAGATGCCATCATAAATATATGAATATTATCTGTGTATTGTGGGACCTCAGCATAGGTCTCTGAGGACAGCATGAGAGACACAGGTACCAGACATGTTAAAGAGCACAACACTTGGGGCACAATGCCCATCTGGCTGGGGTCGGGGGAATATTCTTTTTTCCTTCTTGGGAGCAGCAAGTGCCTCAGTCTTCCGACAGTTCTACTTCACATTAGTATGCTCTTCAATTCTTCATTAAAGCACTAGTATGCAAGTGATCATTCCTGATAACAGGCTCTCCATGATTAGAAGTGGGCTTTTTTTTCATTTTTCACCAAATTATGAAATAGTTTCCCATTATAACTTATGTTCTGTATACTTCAGCCAAGACTTTTCTCTCATCTTAAAATGCTCAGCTTTAAATGGGCCTCTAATGTATAATTTTATTGTTTGAGCATTTCATTTTCTTTTGTGATTTATGTTTCTTTATAGCTGGTTAGACAGCTCTTTGTGATTTTTTGATGAAAGATTTTACATAAATAAAATTGACTGAGAAGAAGGACCTTGGTGGTGGCCTTAGAGGATGCTCTGTAAGCTGAAGATCGAGATTCACATCTCATATGAAAGATTTGAAGAATTCTTCCACTTTCCTTCTTTACAAATTTATCATAAAATTCAACTTGAAGTTTATAATTTTATTCTATCCTGGATATAAACTGATGTGCAAATGGGAGTTTTCACCAGAATATATTGAGCTGCCAAGGCTGGGGTGAATGAATAATCATAATGATTACGCTGATTGAATTCAATACCATTTAGTCACTAAACTTCCCATTTTAAAAAATGACAACACATGTTTTGTATTTAGAACAGTCAAACAAATAGGGACCAGTTATCCGGGAACAGGCAATGATCTCAAAATTCTGAAATATCAGTTATTTCCAAAATTCTAAAATATTTTTAATGCTTCCTTATTTACACCTTACATGAGTTATTAAATAAATACAAAGTAATCAGCTAGTGTGACCTAAGAAAATCTTTCTCCTCACTTCCTGCTCACGTGTTCATGAATAACTTCACATCAGTCTTGTTTTCCTTTCATCTAGCAAACTATTAGCAAGATATGCCATACTTAAAACAGAGAGCTAAAGTATTTTTAGTGAACCTTAGAAAAAGAAAATATTATCATACATTGTTTTTTCTTTCTTCTTTTATAGCAATTTTAAATTTTAGGTAACGATAGACGGTATTACTAACAACTGGATTTTTAAAATTATTTTATTTTATTTTATGCATTTGAGTGTTGTGTCTGTATGTATGTCTGTGCAGCATATGCATGCCTGATGCCCATAGAGGCCACTAGAGGATGTTGGATCCCCTGGAACTGGAGTTACAGACAGTTACAAGCCACCATGTGAATGCTGAGAACTGAACCTGACTCTTCTAGAAGAACCATTGAGTCATCTCTGTAGCCCCAACAACTGTTTCTTAAGAGATTATCATAAACATAAATTACAAATGGCTGAGAATATACATATTCAGTGATACAGCACTTGCCTAGCATGTGCTCAAACTCAGAACTAATAAAGAAAGCAAGAGAGGGAGAGAGGGGAAACACACACACACACACACACACACACACACACACACACACACACACATAGTAGTTTAAAATATAGAGAGGGAGGAAGGCATGGTGGACAGAGGGAAGCTAATTATGAAGAAATGAAGAAAAAATTGCTTCGCTAATGTGTATGGCTATGAGTCCCTCAGCTCATTTACACAATGATAGTAATAGTCAGTGTTTGTTGAGCATATGCAATGTGTTGGGTGGTTTGTGGTTTAAAATCACTGCTTCATTTCTCTCAAAGGAAGATACAGCATGGAAGTCATATACAAGGAAGTATATGACATGGACACAATGATGATCTATCTCAAAGAAGAATCTAACCTAGGTTAGAGTTTGGGTTGGAAAACATCATAACTTAATTTTGGAATATACTGAATGTGAAATATTGCCAAGCACTCTTAATAAAGAGTTTAAATAGAGATGAGAGGCTCACACAAAAGTATAGCACTTATTTCACAAACAAGAAGACCCAAGTTCAGTCCCCAATACCCATGTAAAACAGAAATTATGATGGAATCATTACAATACCAGTTCTGGGGTGGAGAGACAGATACCTGGAGCTCTCCAGCCTGTCAGCTTTATCAGGGTCCCCTTTGACAGACACTGCGACAAAAATTGGGTTATGAAAAGAAGTCACGGATTATAAACAAATGAAAGTCTAGTTAAACAACTACAGAGGAAATATAATAGAAAGTCTGGCAGGATAAATTAATTCCAAATAATGTCCCAGAACTGAGACAAGTGTGGTCACTACAGTTCTGTATCCTGCTTAGTTAAATCTTTGCTACATCAAGACAGAGAAAAAAAAAGACTAGGGTGAATCAAAATCCCACACCTATTTCAGTAAAAGATCAGACACTTTTTATTAGTTGTTTTGTTTTGTTTTGTATTTTTCTGAGACAGGGTTTCTCTGTGTAGCTCTGGCTATCCTTGAACTAGCTCTGTAGACCAGGCTGGCCTCATACTCAGAGATATGCCAATCTGTCTCCCAAGTGCTAGGATTAAAGGTGTATGCCACCACTGCCTGGCTTAATTGACTTTGCTTTTATTACTTACCTTTTTGTCTATTCCAGAATTTCAGTGGGGTAGATATTTGTGAATTGCCAAAAGTTGGCATAAGAAAAGACTGACATATATTTAAAGACACTTGCCCTTTACAAAGTACTTTTGCATGTCTTGTGATGTTTAATTCTCACAATAACTCTATGAAACTGGTTATTAATGTTATTTTACAGATAAGGAAATTAAATCCTAAGTAGAAATATGGGACAAGTCCAGTATAACAAAATGATGGCACTAATGGGAGTGAGAGCCTGAACAGGTCCTTCAGTTCCATATCCTATCCTTACCTGAACATTAGAATTCAGTGTTTCCTCAGATGTTAGAGGCTCTTGATGCTATAGAAGGGTAGGTGACTGGACTTTCCTTTGGAGGCCAACAGTAAACAGAAAGGGCATGCTGCTTGCTATGAGATGGAAAGGGAAGTCTGCAGGAAAGATAGCCATGACAAAAGAGATGAAAGGCAGGACAATGGACAAAACTGGTTTTTTCCTGTAAGGTTTTCCCTCTGTTTCATGTTTCCCTTTCACACACACATAACCATGAGATATTCAGGATCTCAAAGAAGAAACATTGCCACAAATGGCCATGAAAAGGACTTTCCATTTTCAAAAGCCTAGATTTTGATGGGACTCAGATCACACCAGAAAAAAAAAAAAAAGGTAGGGGGGAATAAGAAGAAAGAACTTGGCTATGCTATCTCCAAACTAAAAATATATACGTATTGAGAGAGAGAGAGAGAGAGAGAGAGAGAGAGAGAGAGAGAGAGAGAGAGAGAGAGGTTTACTGGGGTCATGGTTCTACAGGTGGGAAATGCAAAATCAGTTGTTTTCATTTAGTGAGGGTCTTCTTGCTTCGTTGTATACAGCAGAGAAAACCACATTATCAAAGAGTACACAAGAAAAACCAAGATAAATATTTTCTAGCAAGTCTACTGCAGGAATAGCTAACCCATTTCTGTGATGCTGTTATTTAAATATCCATTAATAAAGAGGCTTCATGGCCTAATCACTTATTAAAATACTATTTCTTAACCTATTAAATTGTGGAGTAAATTTTCAAAATATAAACTTTCAAATCATGTCAGATAGCTTAATAGCTAGCTCTTCTTTTATTACCTGCTTCTTTTCCCAGTTTTTATTCTCCTCACTCCCCTAGATTGGTGTCTTAGTTAGGGTTGCTATAGCTGCGATGAATCACCATGAGCAAAGCAACCTGGAGAGGAAAGGATTTATTTCACCCACAGTCCCACATCATAAACAGTGAAGGCAGGAACTCAAGCAGGGTAGGAAAGAGGCAGGAGCTGATGCAGAGGCCATGGAGGGGTGCTGCTTACTGGCTTACTCTCCATGGCTTGCTTAGTCTGCTTTCTTATAGAACCCAGGACCACCAGATCAGAGATGGCACCACCCACCAGGGGCTGGGCCCTCCCTCATCAATCACTAATTAGGAAAATGCCTTACAACTGGATCTTATGGAGGCATTTTCTCAATTGTGTTTCCCTCCTTTCTGATAACTCTAGCTTGTGTCAAGTTGACATAAAACTAGCCAGCAGAGCTGGTGCCTATATTTCCCAAACCTTTCTAACACAAATGTGTGACTGGGAACCTGCTTCAGAGAAAACCAACTTAGCAGTATTTACTAACAATTTGGTGATGTATTTCCTACTAGTTAGATTCCACAACAACGTTCTGAGAAAATGATTGTAGAGATGAGAATAATATAGTGTGTTATTTAATTAAAGATGTGGGAATGGAAGTCAACAAAATTCCCACTCATTTCTCTGGAAGCCGAAGTCTACGGTCTGTCTGCTTGGCCATGTGACCATGTGCCTGGTGTGAGAAGCCTTATGGCCTTCACACTGCCCTGGAAGCAGTCTCTGAACTCCAAACCACACAAGCATGGAAAATCTTTCCTTTTGCCTTGTCAGGTCCCTTATAGAACACAGGTTTCACAAATAAATACGGTTCTTCTATACCTACTACCTAATGAGCCAGCCGTAATTTCCTCCAGGCCTTTGGCCTGTATAGGCAGGCACTTATTTTCATGGCTGATTAATGGTTCTGATTAGTCCTAGAAGCAGGAAATCCAATACCCCTTAGGGGAACCCTAAAGATGCAGATAACTACGGATTCAAGGAGGCCTATTCAGAAAAGAAATCAATGGAGAAAGGAGGCAATGTTAACTCAGACAACATCCTACCAGTTCCTCCAGCAAGTGCTCCGACGGCCAGAGGGGAAGGGGGGCACAACAGAGGCCGTATTCAGAGCTCCACACTACAGTTGCCCTCTCTAAAAGCCAGCTTTAACAACCCCCTTCCCAGCGTGCAAATTTAAAGCTTCCTTTTTGTGAATTTTGACTGGTTTATGGCCCAGAAAGCAAGTTTCACCTCTCTCAGAGACTCCCCCTTGGACTGAACTTGTGTCCAGGAGCTGGCAGGCCAGGACTTCCCAGAATGAAGTCATCATCAGAGTAATTTCAAGATCATGAACTTTTTTAAAAAGAGCACTAATTTTACAACACAGCTCATCTGTGTAAAAATACCCGCTTTTGGATAATCATGAACAGTGATTCTCAACCTTCCTAATCCTGTGACCCTTTAATACAATTCCGTGTTTTGTGGTGACTCCAAACCATAAAATTATTTTTGTTGCTACTTCATAAATGTAATTTTGCTACTTTTTGTGTTTATTTTTTCAAGACAGGGTTTCTGTGTATACCCTTGCCTGTCCTGGAACTAGCTCTGTAGACCAGGCTGGCCTCGAACTCACAGAGAACCTCCCACTGCTACCTCCCTAGTGCTGAGATTAGAAGTGTGCACCACCACCGCCTGACAAATTTTGCTACTGTTATGAATCATAATGTAAATATCTGTGTTTTCTGATGGTCTTAGGCAACCCCTGTAAAAAGGTCGTTTGGCCCCCCATAGGGGTTTTGACCCATAGGTTGAGAACCACTGATCAGAAACACTTTTCTAATAGGTTTTTGGTAAAATGGAGTTTCTAAACCTAACCGCTATAACTCTCCCTTAGTCACTATATCCTGTGGGTTAATTCTTTACACATAGAGAGATGATAAGCACAGCCCTTCCACCGCCTTCTGATGGTCCCTGGAGATCAACAAGAAGGGTGGAAAGAAACAAGGTTTTCAAGGTCAAGATGACAAAGGACAGAAGTTTGGCTCAGTGACTGGTTTTCTTTCTCTCTCCTGTCCCCGACTCGAACTTGAAGGTCTGCATCTTCCTAGGAGTCATTCCTTTGTCTTCTGTAAGCTGTGAAATAGCAACTTAAAATCACAATATTTGCATGTGGCTTACAAATCAGAAAAGTTTACATCTATATTTTGAAACATTAATTGATAATTATACTATCTGATGCCTCATTCTATGCCAGACAGTAATTGGAATACAAAATGACTATTTTCCAGTTATATTTGAATAATATAGTACATATACCCGGCTTTAAAAAAATTGTACTTTCTTGAAGTATTATAAAATTGATGAACAGGGGTATGATATAAAAGCACGTGGGTCTCTCTACCCTGAGTTAACATCAGAAGAGGGTGTGCCTAGAGATCCCTCAGCACTTCTCAATGAAAGGATGAAGAACATGATTCTTTGTTCATAAGTCTTTTATAAATTAGTACACCTTTTTCAATATGGTAGGCTTTGAAAATAAACTTTCCTAACTTCACAACCACACCTTGCTGTCAAACACTAACAACCTGAGTTCAGTTCCCAGAAACCCAGAAAGTAGGAGAGAACTGACCCCAGCAAATTGTCCTCTGACATTCACATGCAGGCATGTGGCATGTGCATGTAATACACCAGAATTTTAATTTTATTTTAAAGACATATAGCTGCCAAATTCAGCTATGTTCAATGTTGTACCTTGCTTTTGTTTTTTTTAAATCCAATCATTTATTAGTTCACATAATCATTAGAAAGCAAAATTTATCCATCAGAAAACAAAGACAAGAATCAACTTAGATAAGACCGGAAACTCCATATCCAAGTCACTCTAGTTGACTAGTCTCTCTTACACACACACACACATACACACACACACACACACACACACACACACACACACACACACGCACCAGTTTTAGCTTGCAGATGAGACATCATCATCAAAAGAAAAGCATCCTGAGTGCTACATGAGACAATGTATGTAAAGTACTAGCACGATGCCTGAATAAATGGAAATTTACTAGCTGGATGTCTGTGCAGGTGGAGGCACAGTTGTTCCTGCCAGCCAGCACCCAGACCAAACTTCAAGTTAGGACTGGGAAACAACCCCAACTGTGTTCCCAAGATGCATATTTGAGCAGCATTAGCCTCATTTCAAGGTCCAAGGACTAAGTCATCCCATGGCTCCTTGAACTGGTGACAGATAATGACCCTCTCTGGGAGGATTCTTTTCAGATAGACTTGAACTTTGAAGCATGTAGAATCGAACTGCTACTGCTTTCTTTCTTCCCCACGGAATCCCACAAGGAAGCCAAGGCCCAGAGGAGAGCAGTGCCAGTGGGCAAGAAGAACTTAAGACTCAGTTACCTCATCTAAGCCATGTGGAAGCAGTACTCTCTGAAAATTTTCTTACATCAGTCAATTAGATGGCTCTTTGGTTAACCCAAGTTAAACTCAGTCCTTGTTCTTTACAATACAGAGTATATCCTAAGCAGTAAGGTGTTTGTGTCCTCTGTGCCTCTGTCCAAAACCTGGCATCCATATTTTCCCAATGTGGCATCCATATTTAACCAATGTATTGGTTGTGCAGCAATATTTAAACCAATATTTAACCAATGTGGTGATTATGCAACATCCAAATTGCCAGTGTCATTCAATTTGAATGAAATGACCCCCTTAAGTCTCAGGAATTTGAACATTTGATCTCAGGTGGTGGCTGTTTGAGGAATATTAGTAGGTGAGGCCTTACCGGATGAAATATTTCACAAGGAGTGTGGTGTTGGAGTGTCAAAAGATTAATGCCACTCCCAATGTGTTCTCTGCCCCGTGTTTGTGGATCAAAATGTGAGATTTCAGCTACTGCTTCAACCATCTGCTACCTCAGCTCCAGCATCATGGACTCTGATCCCAAAACTATAGACTCTCGGGTGGTTTGAACTAGAATGGCCCCCATGGGCTCATATGTATGAGTGCCCAAGATCTAGCTAGTCTCAGATTCTTGCCTACCTTAGCAGTGTCACGTATGGATTTCTTTCATCTCATTAGATTCATTCAAAAAGTCACTTTTTTTCTCCCAAAACATTTGAGCCACTATTGTACCAGCACACCCTGCAGGCAGATCTTTAGTGTAGATCTCAGGGTTTGTAACTAGGTGATATCAATGCTTATTTTTCTCCTCTGGTACCACAAAAGGTTCCTTCCAGCACCATGAACACGAGTCAGCAGAGTTGAAGCTTCTAGTTGGACATCAGCTAAATTTCTCCACGTTTGATGACATAAATAAATTGGGTTTTTAGCAATGGGGCCTTACCATCACAAGACGGAGAATAACCAACAGCCTCGGCAATAGTTACGATTGGGGGTTGTCTATGAGATGAATCTGGCCAATAAGTTTTAGGGATAATTTTAAGCAACTTCAATAATAATTATAATTTATAATCACTTATTAATAAGAAAATAACTCCTGTGATGTTTTCTTTCTACATATATGGAAACTGCACCTAAAATAAAAATTTTGAAAAGATGTTTTCTAAAAATACGTTTTTAGGCCAACATGCAAATTCACAGAGATATTTTTGTTTTTTCCTTTGAAATTTCATCTTACCCTAATCAGAATGGCAACAATCAACAAAATAGTGGACAAGAAATACTGGAGAGGACGTGGGGGAAGGGTAAACCTCATCCACTGTTAGTGGCTTTGCAAACATCGGCAGCCACGTTGGAAATTGGTAACATAGACCTTTACAAATCTAAATACAATTCTACAATATGACTCAGATACATACACCTTACCTCAGCATATGCCCAAAGGACTCATCAGCATACTCCACAGATACTTGCTCAGTCAAGTTCATTGCCGCTCTATTCACAATAGCTAGGAAATGAAACAACCTAAATGTTCTTCAACAGGTAAATAGATAATGAAAATGTGGGATATATAGACCCAATGCACTACTATTCAGCTGTAAAGAACAATAAAATCATAAAATTGGCAGGTAGGTGTGTGGAGACAATGATGATCCTATTGAACAAGGGAACCCAGACCAAGGAAGACAGATGTCACGAGTTCTCTCTCATCTGAGGTACCTAGGTCAAGCTGTGAGTCTATAACCGAGCGTACCTGCAGAACCCAGGAAAGTAAAAGGGGGCAAATGTGGTGGGAAGGATCAACAGAAGAGGGGAGCAGCAGAATACTCGTGATCTGAAGGGAGGAAGGGGAAACCAGGGAAGATTAATCAGGGAGGGAAGGAGATGAATAGCAAAGAAGGAAGGACAAGGGGAAAATAGCAGTATGGATACTTGAAAAGGTCATAAGAAATCATATAATTACTTACTAAATGCCTCTACCTACTTACCCAAATACCTCTTGTACTGGTATGTGTATATATACATATATAGCTTAAATGAAATTTTTCCCATCTAGGCTGAAATGCTTTCCCCAAAGGCCATAGATTATCTAACAAAACCCCTAATGCCAGGCATGAGAAGTCCTCTTTTGAGTTGCTAGTCAGGGTTGTCCAGGAGACTTCCAAAACATTACAGGCTATTGCTATTGCTCTTGGTTGTCCCCAGAGATGGAAAGTAAGTACCTATTGCTGAAGACACTATGCACTTCAGACACAGGACCCAGAGGCACCTAAGCTAGGGCTGAACTGAAAACTTCCTCTCTGAGAATTAGCTTTCATTATACTAGAAAGTCACATAAGCTTCCAAACAAGGAAAGCAACCCATAGTCCTACCCAGCTACAACACCTATAAACCACAGTAGTGACCAGAATGGCACAAGAACCCTGGGGGTGCAAAGTGGCGTGCATACCTGGGCAGTAGCCAGCAGCTCTCTAATTGGACTTAAGACCTACACAACAACAAGAAAATCATGCCTGGTACTGGAAACCTACTGTTCAGAGCTGTGAAGTCATGGATCTTGGAGGAGAACCTGTAACTGCTTCTTTACTAAACTGCATTATCCCTAACTGCATTCTAAGTACTTGCTCTTATACCCACAGACACAGTCCCCACCCCTCATCAAAGAAACTTCTCTTTGCAACAAACAGAGACCGTTGAAGACAACCACAACCAATGAAATGCAGAGTTGTAGGGCCTAGTCACATCTGATACATCTACAGCACAACTCCTGTACTCCAGGCTCAGGAATCACTGTGGAAAAGGTGGCAGGAAGAGTAACTCATGAGAATGAACATTTGCAAGTGAAGCTGATTGGACAAAGGGGTATAGTGTGTGACACACAATGGGTCCCAGTGCCACCAAGACAAATGAAGAGGTGTTGAAGAGGCGAGAAAAACGGAGGAGCAAAGAGAGGCTTTTTTTTATTGTTGTTGGTTTTGATTTGTTTTGTTTTTGTTCTTTTGTGTTTTTTGTTTTTGTTTTTGTCTTTGTTTGCTTGCTTTGTTTTGTTTTGGTTGGGTCTGATTTCTTTTTCCATTTGGGGGTTGCTGCAGTGGGGACGGAAGGATATGGAGGGACTGAGAAGTGAGGGGAATCGGAGTGTATGCTGGGAAATCCCCAAGATTCAATAAAGAAATTATGTTAAGTATAAAAAGAAAATAAAGAAAAAGAAAGGAAGAAAGCAAGAAAGGAGGAAGGAAAGAAGGAAGGAAGGAAGGAGGGAAGGAAGGAAGGAAGGAAAAAGAAAGAGAGAGGGGAAAAGAAAAAGTGAGCAAGAGGCACATCAGGTGGTGGTGCAAGCCTTTAATCCCAGCAGTCAGAGCCAGGCAGATCTCTGAGTTCAAGGCCAGCTTGGTCTACAGAGTGAGTTCCAGGACAGCCAGGGCTACACAGAGAAATCCTGTCTCAAAAAGAAAGAAAGAAAGAAAGAAAGAAAGAAAGAAAGAAAGAAAGAAAGAAAGAAAGAAAGAAAGAAAGAAAGAAAGAAAGAAAGAAAGAAAGAAATAGCCAGAGGTATGTAGCCACAGCTACCTCACCTCGCCAGATCCTCAGCTGGTCTTGTTTCCTCAGATTGGAGGCCTCTGAGTCCTCATCCAGAATGGGTCTCAGCTGAACTGCTGCTCAAAAGCCTGAATGCTTAACCAGGCCAAATGCTTCTAGTTCCTGGTCCTCATGCCTTATATATCTTTCTGCCTTCTACCATCACTTCCTGGGATTAAAGGCTCACTTTCTGGGATAAAAGGCATGAGTCACCATGCTTGGCTATATCTTTGAACACATGGATTTCTGCCTAGCTCTGCCTCCCAAGTGCTGGGATTAAAGGTGTGTGCTACCACTGCCTATCCTCTATGTTTAATATTGTGGCTGTTCTGTCTCTGACCCCAAATAAGTTTATTAGGATGCACAATATTTCGAGGAACACAATACCACCACAGAGGTACAAGAAGTTTGCTATGAGAGTGTGTCTCCTAGAAATGTCAGATACACTACATCCATGAAGGTTCACCAACATGGCCTCCTAAACAGGATACCAATAGATATACTATTATGTATATGTGTGTGCATGCACATACACATACACACACACCAAGAATTAAAGGAAAAAGGCCATGAGTTTGAAAGGTAGTTGGTAGTGGTTAGGGGAGAAGATTTACACAGGAGGGCTTGGAGGGAAGAAAGAGAAGGAAAAAGAATGGTTGATTCTATTATATTCTCAAAAAAAATTTAAATGTATTAAAAAATAAATATTCTGCACCCATGCCTTTAATCCCAGCACTCAGGAGGCAGAGGCAGGCGGATCTTTGTGAGTTCGAGGCCAGCCTAGTCTACAGAGCAAGATCCAGGAAAGGCACAAAGCTACACAGAGAAACCCCATCTCAAAAAACAAACAAACAAACAAACAAATAAATAAATAAATAAATAAATATTCCTAAAGATCAATTCTAGGCTAAATTGCAATTTCACACAAATGTAAATTTTAGTCTAGATAGATAAATAGACAGACAGACAGACATACATACATACATACATACATACATAGACATTTATAACTGTTTTGGAAGTTTATTAAGCTGCTATTCATGTAAATAGTGGAAGGTTTCATTTTAGTGAAAACAAGCATGTGATGGAAAAGATAAGCCAGGTTTTCTTCTCTTTTTCTTCTCTTTTAAATTAAATTTTCTTCATTTATTTTACATACCGACCACTGTTTCCCCTCCTTCCCCTCATCCCATTCCCTTCTCCTCTTCCATCTACCCTCCCTCCTCATCTGCTCATCCCCATTCAGAAAGGGGCAGGCCTCCCATGGGCTTGAACAAAGCTTGCCACATCAAGTTGAGGCAGGACCAAGCTCTTCCCCCTGCATCAAGGCTGGGAGAGGTAATTCACCATGGGGAACAGGTTCCCAAAAGCCACCTAAGCACCACGGACAGGTCCTGATCTCGCTGCTAGGAGCCTTGCAAAATCAGTGACAGCAACAACACTAGGGGGAGCAGGCTGAAGTTCCACACCTCAGGTTCAACACAAGCCATCAACAAACTCACACTGTTCAGCCTCAACTGACTCTGCTTAACACCAAACAAGAATATCACAGAGCAGAAATTCCAGTAGAGAAATACCAACCTCATTCTTGCCTTACTGATTCACTGATGGCTTTTCCTAAAGCTGGTGGTGACACAATACGTTGGAGTTTACTATCTGAGGTACTACCCTACAATGTGCCGGACAATTTTGTTAGAATATTTAAGACAACTGTTTTCTTGCTGTAATCCCAGCACTTGGGAGAGGGGATATAGAAATATCAGAAGCTCAAAGTCATCCTCTGTTACATAGGGAATGTGATGGCAGCCTGAATATAAGAGCCTGTGTCTCAAAAATTAAACAGAGTCTTAGGATATGGCTTAGAAGGTAAAGTTCTTGCCATGTAAGCATGAGGACCTGAGTTCAGATCTGTGGTGGGCACGTAATATAATTCAGATCGTGGCTCACAAGATTTTTCTGGACATTTCTGGAAGTGAAAGAAAATGGGTTTCTAACAGTACAGAGAAAACAGCCAAGGCTCTTTTGCCTTCCTCTGGTTAGTTCAATATAAGAACCTGCCATTTGGAATGGCTACAGCCATTTCTACTATCCAAAGATAGCCAAGCTGATTCCAATACCAACACAAGAAAGAAACATATAGCAAGTATAACAGACAAACTAGCAGGGATAAACGTCTGCAGTAGCCACATCAAATCAGGTTGGGCTAGAATTGTTAAAGTCTCTACTGTACAGATTCTCTCTACAAATAGATTAGGAATATCTAGGATTTTATTTCATGTTTTTTCTTCATTTTGAGTATTTTATTACCAGTAAGGACAATAAACAGTATTTTAGGTAGATTATTTAAATTGTTGAATATATTTTTCTTATTTATATTTAAGTTCCCCGTGAAATTGAAAAATAAGTCTGCTTTGCAAAATCTTAACATTTGAAGTAATAACAATAATGTCACTCATTTGTCTACAACTTGATTGTTTTAAAAACACTTGTCCATTCAGTAACCTGAGCAAATCTATGAAATAGGTAAAAAAGGATAACTGAAATCCCACTTTAAGTTCACAAAATGAATTCCCTTTACCTTTGTCACAGATACACAGTGTTTCTTTACCTCCGTGGTGCACGCCTTTAATCCCAGCACTTGGGAGACAGAGGCAAGTGGATCTCTGTGAGTTTGAGCCCAGTCTGGTCTACTGAGTGAGATTCAGGACAGGCACCAAAACAACATAAAGAAACCCTGTCTCGAAAAACCTCCCTGGCAATGGGTGATGCTAAGGATGAGCTTGCCTAAGGGGTGCATCTGAATGTTCAGTCTCTTATTCTGGGTCTAACCCCTATTGTTGTTCCAACAATGGTGGTCTATCATCTTTTATCTGTCTGTGGGCTGATGCAGGAAATCTAGAGGGAAACTTTAACACCCTAGAAATCAGTAAAGATGAAAGGTGGAGAAAGCTTCAATCTCTGATAAACTATGTAGAATCATGTGCTAACCATCTGAATTTAAGGTTGGAGGTAAGTAAGTGTTTCCTTTACTAAGCTCTGTTAGTCAGAACCAGACTTCTCCAGAAAAATAGGATGCCAGCAAGCTATAGAAAGAGCTGCAGTTAACTTGTGGTAGCATGAGTCTGCAGAGGTCAAGATAGTGCTGGTGATTGTTTTCTACTTCCTTTTGTTTCTTTTTGAGATAAGATCTTACCATATAGCTGCAGCTGGCCTGGAACCAACAGAGAGTAACCTGTCTCTGCCTCACAAGTGCTGGAAATAAAGGTGTGCATTAACACAACTCTGTTAAACATTTATATTGTCTGGGTGAGTCTTATTTGGGGGAAGGTACTCTGCTTTACCAAAGGTGCCTAATTTCAATGTTGATCTTTTCAAAGTTCGCTGAATGAAGCACCTAGAACAATATTGAACCATGTATATCTTGGATCCATGCCCTAGCCAAGTTAACACAAAAATTATGTGTTAATATAATTACGTGTTACATAAACCAAGCTGTACTATTTGTTGGGCTCGAATGCAAGTGTGAGCTGTAATCAGGTTGCTGGTGATCATCCAGGGGATTGCTGAGCCTAAATGAAGAATTGAAGACCAAAGACCAGGCTGATGAATAGGAGAAAGGAAAAGCTGTATTTATCTCTCCAGGGTGGGAGAAGCCTAAGGCTGGAAGTGCAACAAATGAATGCTGCCTTTAATATTTTACAAGGTCCCTGGGTCCTCCCCTCTCCCCATTGGCCCTGTTTAGATGCCTGTCCCCATGCCTTCCAACCATTTTGCCTTGAAGAATCTTCTGGGAATGAGAAGCCACCATCTCAGGGAGCCTGCCTTCACATTCACTCGCCCCCTATGCATTTTTGGCCCCTTAATAAAAAGGACTCTGGGTTCCAAGTTCTTCTAATGTCCTTCGTTCAATGTCCATTAACACAACTGTATGTTAGTCGAGAGTGTGACCTGTCCACTCACCATGGAAAAGAGCAGAGACTTGCCCATCACATCACTGTGGATGGTCTGTATTCTATGCTTAGCTCCTGTTTTGCAGGGTTTTTCCTTGGCTTTATTCAGGAAAACTCTACCTTTTCAGTTCATATTTCTTTAAAATAGGATATTCAGAGAACTATCTTTCTATTCCTCTCTCTCTCTCTCTCTCTCTCTCTCTCTCTCTCTCTCTCTCTCTCTCTCTCTCTCTCTCTCCCCCTATTTTTTGAGCCTTAGTAAAAAGTATACCCTTTCCTTACTTGACCACCATTGGGAACTCATGGCCCTATCTTTCATAATGTGTTTAAGCTTTGGGAGGGAAGGCTTCTGTGATCCTTCTCCACTCTGTCATCAAAATCCTCAGAATCCAGCTAACCACATTCAAAGAGAAACTCTTCTGTGAAAGTACATTCAAAGAAAGGTTGCCTTGTGTAGCAAAATAGACTCAGTATAATTTCAAGTGACAGCTTCAAGAGAAGATAATCAAATTTGGAGCTAAGAGCCATATACAAAACTTTCCAAAGCCATAGCACAAATTCTGAAGTTTTCTGTCATTTAAAATGTTTTTTACTTCAATATATGCACTTGAGTGTTATTTTAATCTTCTTTTCTCTACCATTTAGTGATGCAAATGCTTTTTGTAAAGTGAGATGCAACTTGATCCAAATTGTTTATCATACAGGATTTAAGAAAATTCCAAGGAGCCGTGTATTTTCAGCTGGCCATTCATTATATCAAAATGAAAATGAAAATCATGTTATTTTCAGAGAAGGAAGTCACTGTTGTGAATTCACCTGTCTGTACCTATCACTGCACAGTCTTATATTCACTCTTCACCTATAACAGCGGAAAGATGGGTTTGACCTCCTCTCAAGGTCAGTACAAGCCTTTTGATTATATGAATTCTGTGCTGAAAATTACATGTTAAAATATCTACACAAAAGCTATGTTATTTTCTTCATACAACTGTCATTTTTAATGCTACCTTGGTTTTTATATTTAAGATGTATACCCATGTTTACTTTTTTCTAAAATCATTTAAAAACTGTTACAAGCCACTCTCAACTTTCAATAGCAATAGAGTTAGATTTCATACAAGGTTAAACAAAACTGACAGTGAATGTTGCATTTTATACATGTGGTTAAGATTCTCAGTTTTATTCCTCTATAACCCAGAGGTCCTAGGATACTGTAGTGTATTGTTTGGTTTTTTTTGTTTTGTTTTGTTTTTTTGAGACAGGGTTTCTCTGTGTAGTTTTGCGCCTTTCCTGGAACTCACTTGGTAGTCCAGGCTGGCCTCGAACTCACAGAGATCCACCTGGCTCTGCCTCCCGAGTGCTGGGATTAAAGGCGTGCGCCACCATCGCCCGGCTGTTTGTTTGTTTTTAAATACAACATTTTATTCATTCTTTGAGGATTTCATACATGCATACAATGTATTTTGAACATATGCCTCCCAGACACCTCGCCTAATGCCTTTCAGTTCAATTCTCATCACCCACCCACTCTGCCAAATTTATGTCTTCTTTTTTATTTATATATTTTTATTATCTACCAAATCTAATTTGTGCTAACAAAATACTTCTGGGTATCCCAAATACTCTTTCGGTGTGGATCCCTCAACAGGAATGTGATTGACCTATAGGGACCACATGCCTAAAAAAAACTGATTCTCACTTCCTCAGAGGCCATCAACTGTCAACAGCTCCTCAACGAGAAGGAGAATGGTGATCGGCTTGATCTTGTACACATCTTGTGCAGGCAACCACAGCTGCAGTGAGTTCATGAGTGCAGCTGTCCTGTCATGTCCAGATGTTATTTCACTCTGGGCCTCCCTGACCTGTGGTTCTTAAAATCATCCCACCCCTGTTAGATGCATCTAGTTTTTAAATTACTTGTTATGTTTATATGTTAGAGTTTTACAGCTCTTAACATCTTAATAAATTTCCTTAAAAATCATCACTGTTAAATTGATTAAATAATACTTTATCATATAAATTTAATATAAGTAAACCTTTGTAATGTTTTGTTCCCCAATTCTAGATGTATGACAGGAAGTTCAACTGAAGTTCGAAAGCACTTTGCCTTGGACACAGAGATTCCTTTTACACAAACTCATTTTCTCTGATACACTTTAGGTTAATTTTGGTAAAAGACTGAAGAAGCAGTTGTTATCATCTGAAAATCACTCAACTTGTTACTTTTTCTCTTCATCTTTTCCTCTCTCACCCTCCCTATCCTCAGCATCTTCTCTCTCTCTCTCTCTCTCTCTCTCTCTCTCTCTCTCTCTCTCTCTCTGTCTCTCTCTCTCTCTGAAAAAAAGATCTGTTTCCAAGCTTGACCTCCACCCCCTAATCCTCCAACACTGACTTCTCATGTTTGGGGAAATCCAGGATCCACTCCAGTCGAATTTTATTTTATTGTTTTTATTTTCTCCCTTGACAGCCTTCAACTGCTGGTATTTTCTTATGCCTCTTAATAATACATTACTTTTATGATTTTTATTCTGTTGTGATGGTAATCTTTAAATCAGTCCTTGGCCAGTTCACCTAGACATTGCTATAACTTTCCTAAACATTACTGCTGTGGTTTTTCCTCCATTGGATTCTAAACTGCTCTGAATCATTATTGCATTCTAGTGAAGCCAGCCATTTCAAAGTTTACATGTTTCTGTTCTGTCTTATTTTACCTTCATTTTCTTTCTGATTTAAAGCACATAAAGATTGGGATGATGGTGTTGAGATGTCCCTGAGTCATTCTGCAGTCAGTCCCCACACACTGCACACATTTCTCAGGCTGAAGTTTCTCCTTACTGGCCATCACATGCAGTGAAGGAGAAACAACCCTACATCAGAGAGACAAGCATACAGCTGCCTTACCTAGTCCGCTTCATAACACATAGTCCACTCAAAAGACTTTCGTTCTGCTAACCATGGCTGGACCTTTGGAGACTCATGCTATTTTTTATAATGCAGTATTTTTATTTCAGTACATTATGTACTTGTATGATATATTTTTTAAAGACACAGACACAGTTTTGTTTTCCAATGCAATTTTGTACTATCAGAGTGAAAGAAAATTATTTCCTCTCTCAGGTGCAAAGCCACATGTTTGTCATTTTGCATAATATATATTCTATAGATTAATAAAGTTGAAGATGTTTCCAATCTATATCAAAAATATAAAATTGTGAAATAGCTTTCTCCAAGTTTCCACTAGGAAAAGAAATGCCTATTGTCTCTACATTTCTGAAAATAACCTTTTCTCATTTTTGAAAACAATATTTGTTTCTAATTGAAATAGACCAATATCATTTGCCTCTTCACTTTCTTCCCTCCAGCCTCTCCCAGCTTCCCTCCTCAAACCCCTCCCATGCCTCCACTTCCAGGCTGGAAAGCGTCTTTGTCTTTGATTATTATTGTGGCACACACACACACACGTGTGTGTGTGTGTGTGTGTGTGTGTGTGTGTGTGTGTGTGTGTATACATGCACACACACATATGCATGAGGCAATGAATAAATAAAAGAACACAAAGTGGAAAGGGTAGATTTGGGAAGAGTAGGGGACAAATGTGATCAAAAATGTTGTATAAAATTCTCAAAAAATATTTCAGTATTTAAAAACAAACAAAACCTGCTAGCAAGAACCATGAGGTCTTCCAAACAGCTGAAGAGTATGTGGCTGGTATATCCTAGCCTTCTATCTACTTTCTCATGTAAGAAACTTTGAAATGATGTAGTGTTCAGAAAGACACAGATACACTTTTCAACCAAAGTTACTATATGTCTTGGCTAGACTTTCTATTGCTGTGAAAAGACACCATGATCACGGCAACTCGTATAAAGGAAAACATTTAATTGGGTCTAGCTTGCATTTCCAGAGGTTTAGTCCATTATTATCATGCAGGAAGCATGGCAGCATTCAGGCAGACAAAATGCTGGAGAAGGAGCTGAGAGTTCTAAATCTTGATCCACAGGCAGCAGAAGGAGATTGTGAGCTACACTGGGCAAAACTTGGGAATATGAGACCTCAAAGCCAGCCTCCACAGTTATACACTTTCTCCAACAAAGTCATACCTACTCCAACAAGGCCACACCTCCTAATGGTGCCACTTCCTATGTGCCTATGGGAGTTATATTCTTTCAAACCACCACATTCCACTCCCTGATCCCCGATTAAGAGTTGAGGGGTATTAATTTATAACATGAAACATTAGATAAACTCCAAATATATTTGTTGTTTCTGGCCATATATAAATTACTAATGCCCTGATGTTTCTGTGGCACATAAGAGTTGCATGCTTGTCAAGAGAAACATGTTAACAAGCTCTAAAATGAGACTTTAATAAAATAATACAAAATAATTTAATAAAACCTCTCTAAATCATCTGGAGATTTTACATTTAAAAAATAACCAATTCCATTATTCAGCTATAATAAAAAATGAAATCATACAGTTGTGATGTTAATACATGAAACTAGACAAGATTGAATTGAGTAAGGTAACCCAGACCCAGAGAGCCAAACACCACACATTGCCTCTTAATTGTGGATCCTAGTTCCAAATCTTTTGATGTTAGTGTATCACCTGGACAAAGAGCAGATACCAGAAAAGTAAAGTGAGACCATGTAGGACATTGGTAGAAGGGGCTGTAAAGAGGGAACAGTAGAATATAGGTGCTATGAAGGGAAATGGGAAAAATGAGGCGGTCCTTTCCTGAAAGGGACAAGAGAGGGCAAAACCAATGACAAGTAGGGAGGGAAGATAAATAACACTAAATACAGCTTTAAAAGCCACAGACAAACATATCATTCTGTGCTTCCTTAAAATCCCACATATACAGTCTCATCCCCAACTTCATAGCAGAACACCTTCTGTGGTATACCTTTTCTCTCTGACATCATACTCAAAGATCACAAAGACCTCCTCCAATGTTGCTATCTCAATTTGTCTCTTTTGTGGAATATTTGTTTAACTAGGCAAAGATGTGTTACATTGGTTTAGGCTGTTTAACTATATAGGGATGTGATGCATTTGCTTTAATTACATAAAATTAATCTGAGCTCAGAGAGGCATGTTTAGCAACTAGTTAACAGGAAGTAGCAGGGAGGAGCATAGTGTGGGTTTTTCAGTTGGGGTGATATGGAAAAAGAGAGACTTCCAAAAACGCCAGTGAAGAAAGTTAGCCAGTTGCTATTCTAACATTGTAAGCTCACAGATTTTCACCTTAGCCTTTGAATCTCAAGTTTTATTGGAAGGTGGAGATTTAGTTAAAGCCACCTTTAATGGAAGCAACAGAGCCATTGTCTGGGGGAACAGAATTCCCATCAGGTTATGACCTGAGCAGCTGGGTGCTAGTAGTTTAAAGCTCCAACAGCCACTGTGAGGACAAAAGTCCCAGTATCCCAGCTACCAACACCAGCAGGCATTTCTTGTGAACATGACAGCTGAGCAGTCCTGGAAAACAGGTAAGCTACTTGAAGACCTTCACGCTCCCTCCTCTCCTCCAAACAAAATCCCCCAGGTTTCATCCCTATTTCTGGAATGAACACCTCTTCCATTCTTCCTTCCCACTATGGCTATACCTCCTGTGGATCCTACAGACAGTTCACTACAAACCTGCCTTCCCCCACCCCCCAACTTACTGCTTTACCAGACCCCAACTTAAGCAGGCAACCCTGTTAACTCAAAGGCCACTGCTACCAAGGAAGCAGGAAGGCTATCTGTAGATCTTTCACTCACCTTCTGTTCTTCTAGATCCAACCCTCAAGGCTCATCCCCAGATCTACAGCAGACACTTTGGGGTGACCTCTCTTCACTGTCTCTCCCTATTCCAAGGAAACAAAATAAACAGATCCTGAATGAATACTCTGGTCTCCTGCCTCTTGGGAAACCAAACAGACTCCTAGCCTGTCCCCATTCCTAAGTGTCTGCTCCCAATATCCAGGTACATATTTTACCTAGAAACACCAGTGTCAACAACTATCAGGTCCAAAGAAAGTTTCTACCAGGCAACCCACAGCCATCACATTTTCCAAAAACCTACAGAGGAAACTGAAACCAAGGAACAGAACATGAACCCAACAAAGACAAATCCAGAAATCAGCACCTAGACCTATAATCATCCCAATACCAGGTGCCTAGATGCCAGTGTAAAAACACAATCAGTAACAGGCAATATGTCTCCATGAGAGCCCAACTATCCTACCATGGCAGGCTGTAAATATTCCAACATAGCTAAAGCAAAATTTTAAAAAGCTTAAAAACTCCTTTTATGAAGATGATAATTGTCATTGAAGAGAAAATTTTAAAATCTCCTAAAGAAATCCTGAAAAATCACAAAAACAGTGCAAGGAAAGGAGTAAAACTGTCTATGACTTGAAAATGGAAACAGAATCACTAAAGAAAAACACCCAAACTGAGGGAATTCAAGAAATGAAATGAAAAATTAGAAAACTGAATGAAAACAATAGAGGCAAGCTTCAGCAATAGAATATGAGAAACGGAAGAGAAAATATCAGGCATTGAAGACATGATGGGAGAAATGGGTACATTGGTCAGAGAAAATGTTAAATCTAAAAAAACTCCCGCCAAAAATATCCAGGAAATCTGGAACACTATGAAAATACAACACCTAAGAATAATTAGGAATAGAGGAAGAGAAAATCCCAGTTCAAAGGCCCAGAAAATATTTTCAATAAAATCATAGGAGAAAATTTTCCTAAACTAAAAAAGGGGATGCCTATAAAGGTACAAGAAGTAGGCAGAACTCCAAACAGACTGGACCAGAAAATAAAGTCCCCACACCACATAATAATCAAAACACTAAGAGTACAGAACAAAGAAAGAATATTAAAAGGTGCCAGAGAAAACAACCAAGTAACATATAAAGGCTGACCTAGTATAATAACATCTGACTTCTTAATGGAGAGTCTAAAAATCAGAAGGTACTGGGCACATGTGCTGCAGACTCAAAGAGACTACAAATGCCAGCCCAGACTACTATACCCAGCAAAACTTTCATTCACTATAGATGGATTAAATAAGATATTTCATGATAAAGTCAAATTCAAACAATATCTTTCTGCAAATACAGCTCTATAGAATGTGCTAGAAGGAAAATTACAACCTAAGGAGGTTAGCTACATCCACAAAAAACACAGGGAATAAATAATCTCAGACCAGCAAAATCAAAAGAAGGGAAGCATGCATGCACATATATACACATACTTACACACACCACCAACAACAAAAACTACAAAATAAAAGCAACCAACAATCCCTGGTCATTAATATATCTTAATATCAGTGGTCTAAATTCACCAATAAAAAGGCACAGATTAACAGAGTGGATGCAATCAAAGACTTTCTAGAATTGAATGAGAATGAAGACACAGCATAGTCAAAATTATGGGGACACAGTGAGGGCCGTTCAAAAAGACAAGTTCATTGCACTAATTGCCTACAGAAAAGAATTGGAGATGTCTCATACTAGCAAATTAACAATAGATGGAAAAGTTCTTAGAACAAAAAGAAGTAATCACATCCAGGAGGAGTAAATGACAAGAAATACTCACACTCGGGGCTGAAATAAATAAAATAGAAATAAAAACAGCAAAAAAAAAAATACAAGAATAAATGAAACAAAGTGTTGGTTCTTTTGAGAAAAGTCAATAAGATTAACAAACACTTAACTAAAGGGCAGAGAAAGAAGATCCAAATTCACAAAATTAGAAATGAAAAGGTGGACATAACAAGAGACACCAAGGAAATCCAGAGAATCATAAGGATATCATCTGAAACCTGTACTTCACCAAATTGGAAAATCTAAAAGAAATGCATCATTTTTTTCCATAGGTCCTACTTACCTATAGTCAGACTTTCCTTGAACAGCTGTCCCACAAATAATGACATTGAGACTTATTATTAATTATGAAAGTTTTGTCTTTAGCTTAAGCTTGTCCCCAACTAGCTCTTATAACTTAAATTAACCTGCTTTTACTAATCTACATTCTGCCACATGACTTTTTTTTACCTCTCCACCATTTTGTGCATCTGACTTAGTCTGTGTCTCATTGGCATCTCTTCATGCCTAGATTCATCTCCTCTTCCTCTCTCTCCATGGCAATCCTGCCTATCCTCTGCTACCTAGCTAGCTATTGGCAATTCGGCCCTTCACTAAACCAATCAGAAGGTGCTTTGCACTTACCAAAGTTAAATCAAGATCGAATATGCAAATTAAACAGACCTATAACTTCTAATGAAATAGAAGCAGTCATTAAAATCTCCCAACCCCCCCAAAAAGAGTTAATGCCAATACTTCTCAAATTATTCCACAAAATAGAAACAGAAGGAACATTGCCCAATTCATTTTATGAGGCTGCAGTTACCCCTGACACTCAAACCACATAAACACCCAACAAAGAAAGAGAAGAAAGGACCAATTTAACTAATGAATTTACATGCAAAAACACTCAATAAAATACTTGCAAACAAAATCTAAAAACACATTGAAAAGATCATCCATCATTATCAAGTAGACTTCATCCTAGAAATGCAGGGATGGTTATGGTTCAACATATGTAAATTGATAAATGTAATCCACAATCTCAACAAACTGAAAGGCAAAAACCACATGGTCATGTCATTTTCATTAGATACAGAAAAGGCTTTTGACAAAATCCACTACCTCTTCATGATAAAAGTCTGAAGAGATTAGGGATACAAGGGACATGCCTCAATATAATAACCACAGTTTACTGCAAGCCCATATTCAAGTCAACCTAAGTGAAAAGAAACTCAAAGCAATTCCACTAAAATCAGAACAAAACAAGGTTATCCACTCTCTCCATACTCATTCAATATAGTACTTAAAAATCTTGGCTAAAGCAATAAGACAACTAAAGGAGATCAAAGGGATGTAAATTGGAAAGGAAGAAGTCAAAGTATCTTTATTTACAGATGATAGGATGCCATACACAAGTAACCCAAAAAAATTCTAACAGGAAACTCCTACAGTAAAGAAACACTTTTAGCAAAGTAGCTGGATACAAAATTAACACAAAACTCAGTAGCCCTCATATATACAAATGACAAATGATCTGAGAAAGAAATCAGAGAAACAACACACTTCATAATATAATCAAATATTATAAACTACCTTGAAGTGACTCTAGCCAAACAAGAGAGAGACTCATATGATAAAAATTTCAATACATTGAAGATAGAAATTAAAGAAGAGATCAGAAAACAAAAAAGGCTCCCATTCTCGTGGGTCTGTAGAATTAATATAGTAAAAAGTGGCGTTCTACCAAAAACAGCCTATAGATTAATTCAATCTCCATCAAAATTCTCATACAATTGTTCACAGATCTGGAAAGGACAATTCTCAACTTCCTAACGGAAAAAAAAAAAAAAAAAACAGGATAGCAAAAACAATCCTGAGCAATAAAAGAACTGTTGGAGATGTCACCATCCCCAATTTCAAGTTGCACTACAGAAGTGTAGTAATTACCAACAAACCAAAAAAGGCACCATACTAGCACAAAAATAGACATTTTATCAATGGAATCAAATTGAAGACTTATATATAACTCCAAAGAGCTATAGACACCTGATTTTTGCTAAAGAGTCCAAAATACATACTTGAAAAAAGATGGCATCTTCAAAAAGATGATGTTTGTCAAACTGGATGTCTGGATGCAGAAGACTATAAATAGATCTATACTTATTACCCTGAATAAAACTCAGCTCAAATGAATCAAAGACCTCAACATAAAATGAGATACACTAAACCTGAGAGAAGAAAAAGTAGGAAATAGCCTTGAACTTACTGGCACAGGAAAAGACTTTCTGAACAGAACACCATTAGCATAGACATTAGGATCAACAATTAATAAATGGGACCTCATGAAACTGAACAGCTTCTGTGTGGCAAAGGACACTGTCACTCAGACAAAGCAACAACCTATAGATTGAGAAAAGATTTTTACCAACTCCACATCTGATAGAGGGTTAATATGTACAATATATAAAGAACTCGAGAAAACATATAACCCAATTTTAAAAATAACTCAAGAAAACATATAACCCAATTTTAAAAATGGGGTACAGATGTAAACAGAGAATTCTCAATAAAGGAATCTCAAATGGCTGAGAAACACTTAAAGAAATGTTCAACATCTTTAGCTATCAGGGAAATGTTAATCAAAACTACTTTGAGATCCTATCTTACATTTGTTAATGGCTAATATCAATAACACAAGTGACAATTCATGATGATGAGGATGGTAATCAAGGAGAACACTCACCTATTGCTTGTGGGAGTGCACACTTGTACAGCCACTATGGAAATCAAGATGGCAGTTCCTCAGAAAATAGAGAACTGATCTACCTCAAGACCCAGCTCTACCACTCTTGGCCATAAACCCAAAGGATGCTCCATTTTATCACCATGACACTTACTCATCTATGTTCAATGCAACTTTATTTATAATAGCCAGAATTTGGAAACAACCTAGATGTCCCTGAACAGAGAAATGGATCAAGAAAATATGATGTATTTATACAATGTCGTACTATTCAGACATTAAAAAATGAAATCATAAAATTTACAAACAAATGGATGTAACTAGAAAAAAAAAACATTCTGAGTAAGATATCCCAGACACAGAAATACACTGTCAGTGCTTTGTTCAGTTATCATCAGAGAAGCTTCCTCTCGCAGCAGATGAGAAAAAGAATATAGAGACCCACAGCAAGATGATATGTAGAGCGTAAGAGATCTTGGAACACTCAGCCCTAAAAGGAATGGCTCCATCAAAAACCTTCCTTCAGAGTTTAGGAAATACCACAGAAGAGGTAATGGTAAGATTTTAAGAGCCAAGGGGAATGAAGGATACCAAAAAAAACCCAAAGCTGTCTACATTGACATGTGGAAAACTCAGTGAATTCACAGGGACCTAAACAGCATGCACAGGGCCTGCACGAGTGTGTAGCAGGTCCTCTGAATATAGTATGGCTTCCTGATCATCTTTTTACAGGATTCCTGTGTGTGCAAACAAGTGCCTTCTCTTGGGTTCTTTTCCTTCTGTTAGCTTGTCATGTTCAACTTCAACATGATAGCTTTTGTTTTATTTTGTTATATATTTAAAAAATGAATGAATGAATGAATGAATGAATGGAAACGTAGCCATTAGAGTAAAGGTTAGCAACTGAACTGCCACTTACACCTCTTAGAGTGTGAAAATCAGTTTTCTCCAATAGATTGACACTTGGTATATCAACCATTCCAAGACAGGCCTCATGGTCAGGCGTTGTTGGCCAACATATAATAGATTCACATTTTTTTCTGCATTCTTTTATTTTAATACAGTTTGGTGTTATGAGAGGCCACGAGAGTCTGTTAAAGAATCTCAAGAATTTATTAAGGTATAAAATGGGGATAATATACTCACTGATACAGAATAAGGAAGACACCACTGCTGATCCTGCTGGTCCAGCTGCTGCTATCCTGCCCCTGAGGGGATGAGCACCAACTGTAAGCTGTTCCATTCTGCCTGACCTGATCTTTGACAAGAGAGCTAGCTACCAAGCAACTCCACCCCCAGTTTTAACCAGTCAATTATCCAGAGAAAACCATGCCCCTTGGGCCAGACATCCCAAAAGTCATTGGCTGCATGGATTGAACTAACACAACAGTTTGGTGTTTTGTTTTGGAGTGGCATTTTATTTTGTTCTCTTGGTTTTGTTAAGTTTTGTTGTTGTATTGGGTTTTTGTTTGTCTTTTGAGAAAGACCTTAAATTTAAAGTTGAGTGGGTAGAGGGAAAGAATCTGGAAGGACTTGACAGATGGGGAGAATATGATCAAAATATATTTGAATTAAAATAAATAAATGGCAAAAAAAGAAATATTAATCACATACTGTAAGGAGCATTCATACCCACATAAGAATAATTTGTGGTACTTAAGTCTTATCATCTTGTTCAAATAACTAGTACAAAATAATGTCTTGTGATACTAATGTTGTCCATAATTTATATGTGCATTGTCTCCAGTTTTGATTTGCATTGGAATCTAGTGAGAAGCCAAATAGCCAAATAAAGAAGTAAAATAATGTTAAAATCTGCCATTTCCCCCATGATTGTGCTTTTTAGACTTGTATTATATGTTTAGGAGTTAGAATAACCATGACAGATTGTCAAATGCATAGATGCATCATTTGGCTGTCTTTGGACTTAGCCACACTGGGAAGCAGAGGCCAATGAAGAAATCTGACTTTGTCTGCCATTGTGTTCAACTTTGTGCAGTTTCTTCACACATCTTTTCATTGTAACTTTGAAAGCATATATCTAATAAACTGTAATAATCTTTGCATTAGAAAAATAGTTTAATCAAAATATTCCTCATTTGATTGGTGGAGAAAGTTGCAACTGAGAACGGTTACATGTCAGTTTATTTAATTGATACAATTTTCACTGCATTGAAAAATATAATCCTATCTTTTTTAACTATTTGAACTTGTTCTGATGGCAAACAAAGGTATAAAACACTTTAACATATTCAATCTAAAACCTTTTCTTGAAATTAGTTTTGTAAAGTTTTTTGTTTGCATGAATTTCATGAGAAACCTCTGGACATTCAAGAACACTTAAAAATTTTGATATTCACAAGATTGATTTTGGTGTAGAACTTGTGCTTTTCGAAAAGCTCTTTTTTAAAACAATATAGTGGTTGTTTGGCTATTAAAGTAAGCATTTTAAAGTGTCATTTACAATAATAAAAGATAAATTGACATGGGGAAATGCCCTCTAAATTTCTATGAAGAAAAAGATGATATTCCAGAAATTGAAGCTAAGCAGATTCTTCTTTCTTCTTAAGGTTTTCTTTCCTTCCATCCACTTTCCTCTGTATTTCCCCCTCCATCTCATTCTTCCTTCCCTCATCAAGAGCTGTTTTGAGATTCTTTCCCTTTTCTCAGCTCTCTACCCAAGAGTTGCATCTTAGGTGATGGCTGCTTCCACTTTGCATAACATTTGTTCCTACTATCGCTTTTGCCCGCCTCTGTGGCACCAACCATACCTATGACAAGGACAAATGGGCTTATGTTTTCAGGCTTCACCTCTTCTTAAATCTTGAATTTTGCCGGGCAGTGGTGGCGCACGCCTTTAATCCCAGCACTCAGGAGGCAGAGCCAGGCGGATCTCTGTGAGTTCAAGGCCAGCCTGGGCTACCAAGTGAGTTCTAGGAAAGGCACAAAGCTACACAGAGAAATCCTGTCTCGAAAAACCAAAAAAAACAAAAAATCTTGAATTTTATTTTAGGACAATTACAAACTCAACATGTCCCAAATAAACTCACTACATCATTAAAGCAAACTTCCTTTCTTTATATTCATTTTAGTTCATGCCTGGTCTGAGAATTTAGTTGAGGTTAGAAACTGACCCTTTAATCCTAATTCTTCCCCTAGTATTCCCAGAAATTCCGCTCTGCTACTGCTAACAGTAAATTTCTTTTTCTATTATTGCTTCCTAGTCAGAGGCACACTCAAGAGTAAAACCATCACCAGCGTCCGCCTCTGTTTTTGCAATAAGATCTCTGTAACAGGTCAGGGATCATCTTACCTCTGGAAATGTGCACATGAGCGACTACAATGCCCCCGGCTCCGGTGAGAGTTTCTTGGGAACCAGCTAAATATGCATCTCACTTCTCCTTGTTCCAGAAGGACCTTGTACAAACCCCTGTTACAGTCCCTGTTGAATTGCTTCACAATTGTTGCCATATGTATGTTCCCAAATAGACTATTGGCATAGATAGCCTTGTTCATCTTTTCTTTTCCATCATGCCTATCACATAAGAAATGTTCAATAAACATTTGTTAAAAGGATGGATTAATTGTGACACTCTTTTCTTGGTGTCATGTTGTCTCGGTACCATAAAAGATTCTTTTTCTGGAAAACAATAGTATTCCAAAGGGAGATTTAATAATTCTGTGACTTGGAAATTAATCCAGTGTGCTTAGGAAGCACATTCTGCTTTTCCGCTGGGAACTTCTGTCTTGCTGATGTCAGCAAAACTACACGCAGTGTTTTCTGAGTAAAATTAGTCTTGATTAGTTTATATTTGCTTTTTATTTGGAAACTATGAAGTATCTAGACAAAAAATTAAAGACAATACTTCCTTCTTTCTTGTATTTGTTGCTGTATTGTTGCCTTTTCATTCTAAATGTGTTGATTGTTGAAGAAGTTGTTTGCTTTTGGTTTCTAGTCTCCTGAAGTTTCTTTGATACATTCGATGCAGCAATTTTGCACTTAAACACATTTTACAATCTTAAAATAACTCCTTATAAAATCTGAATCATTTAGATTCTATTTGTTTGAAAAATTTATGTGTTTCAGCCAAAATTCATTCTTCTAGAAGATAAGGTACAGTAACCATTGCAGAGATGCTTTCCAAGTTCAACTTGTAGCCAAGATGATGCCACCAAGACAGGGAGTGTTGTGGAAAGAATAAATTAAGCTCATCAGCTGTGGAGAAATAGGTGAAAACTTAAAGGTACATCACCAATAAAAGATGATTATTATTTATTATTCTATTGTTTATTTACATTTATAATATTTTTATGTTTATTAAATTGTCACTATTAATATATTTTTCTATCCATATTTCAACTGAGAGCTAACTCACCCTAGATAATTATTGTAATCAGTGACATAGGTAATCATATATAATTATTTTAGCTCAGCTTTTGTGCATATCAGCACTCAAACCTTTTAGGCACTTTGTTAAACAGTTTCCACCTTCTGGTTATGATCAGTTCCCCTTGGGAAGGGGACAAAGGATGTATGTAGAAAAGGACAAGACTGTCATTGGGACATAAAATTGATAACATATCCCAGAATGCAATGTGCCCTCATGAAAATGATTTAGAGACTGTAAAATCTGCCGAAGTTAATCAAGGTGTATTAATGGCTTTTTGAAATCCCTTACATTTGAGTGGGTGAAGACAGTGAAGGCATCGAAGAAAAAGGAAGACATTTGGTAGCTAATGTTTAGGGGCTGGGATCTTAAAGATTCTTATGTTTATCCTTGATTATCATCTCCAAACAACTGTTGTTCAGCAACACAGAAGTGCTTATTCACCCTAAAATAGGAAATTGGGTTCATTAACACACAAGTTTTGAATATTTTTTTCCTTAAGGTAAGTCTTTATTAAATGAAACCTATTGGAGGAATAATAGTTCCTTTTCATATTTGGTTGTGGTGGCTTATCTACTTGTCTACCTTTAAAGCACACATTTTTTTGGGGGGGGGTTATTTTTATTGTTTTATTTAAGAAATTTTTTTATTCATTTTACATACCAACCACAGATCCCCCTCTCTTTCCTCCTCCCACTACCCCCTACCCTTCCCCCACCCCAGGCCACTCCCCATCCCCTCCTCTAAAAGGGTAAGGGCTCCCATGTGGAGTCAGCAAAGCCTGATACATTCAGTTGAGGCAGGACAAGCTCCTCCCTCCCTCGGATCAAGGCTGAGCAAGGCATCCTCCCATAGGTAATGGGCTCCAAAAAGACATCTCACACACCAGGGATAGATCCTGATCCCACTGCCAGGGGCCCCTCAAACAGACCAAGCTACACAATTGTCTCCTATATGTAGAGGGCCTAGTCCTGTCCCATGCAGGTTCGACAGCTGTAGGTTTAAAGTTCCTGAGTTCCTACGAGCTTGGTTCAGTTGTCTCTGTAGATTTCCCCATCGTGATCTTAAACCCCTGCCCTGCCTTGCTCATATAATCCCTCTTTCCTCTCTTCACATGTTGCTTGCGTGTTGCATGGCTCTGCAAGTAGAATGTGTTTGAGATCCCTTCAGAGTACTTCGGTTAGCTTTCAGTTATGTGAAGCTTGTATATTGTATGTATGTATCCAGGATGAGATTCGTTCAGTTGAAGAGTTTGTTTGGTATAATGCAGAAAAGTGCATTACCCTGCCCCATCTATTTTGTGATTTAACATAAACATCCCACCATGAAATTGACTTCATACTATATATTTTTTCTATATTATTTTTCTCTTATAAGTATAATGGCCAAGCTTTATGCATTTCAGTTTGCATTAATGTTGATGGGATCAGATTAGGTGTAAGTACAACTTATAGTTTATTGCAATCTCTTCATTGAAGATTACACTATACTTGGAAGGTTGTGATGAAGTGCTCAATTAGCATATAAAAGAAAAATATGTCCCTATGAAATAGTATTTAGTGTGAAAATTTAATACAATAATGGATAATGAATATATTTGAATTTCCAGGTCAGAAATTTTTTCAGCTTAAGCAGTGTCATACTACTTGGCATGTATCCCTAGAGTATATACAAGGAATATATTCCATGTGTGAATACAGCTTGCATCCCTTAGTTTTTTTTTTGTTTTAGAACTTTATGTCTGTACTTCTCACTGAGAGATAGAATCTATGGTGGGCTTTTAATTTTTTTTTTCTGCCTGGTTGCAGTGGCACAAGCCTGAATTCTTACCTACTTGAGTGGCTGAAGCCTGGGGATCACTTAAATCCAAGATGTCTGGTTGATGGTGCTCTATGTTAACTGGATTTCTTCACTAAGTTAGCCATCAATCATCAATATACTCACCTTCTGGAAGCAGGGAACTTGACAGATTGTCTAAGGAGAGGTGAACCAGCCAGGTTGGAAACGTATTTCTGGTCTTTCTTTCTTCACCTTCTTACCCTGAAATATTCAAAAAGTAGAATTTGCATTTCTAGACACTTCCTAGGGGAGGTTTCCACTGCAGCTGCACTACACTTTGAGACCTATTGGGATAGTTATCCAGCAAAAAAGCCCTGGTACCACCAGCAGTGCCCTGTGTGAACTGGGTAACTAAGAGCATTTCTTGGGGTGGACTATATTTTCACTACAATGTACAGATAAGATGCTGTTCTGCCTACCTCCCTCAGGCAAAATCAAAGACCACATTCTGTTTAAATACAGCAGTGTTATCCTCGACACAAAGTAGGAATGCTGGCTAGCACCACTGGCTCTCAAGCTATTATTTACCAAAGGGTACTTGGAATTAATTGAGAAGACTTCTATTACAGCATGGGAATTCAAACTTCTAAGTTTTCTGAGAGTCGTCTTAATTTGCATGCTGCATAAATAGTAATATTTGTAGAGAACCTCATGACTCCAATACATAATCAGGTCAGAGGAGCTGATTGCAGAGACAGTAAATTAATCTTCTTTTAGTACTAATTGGCATTGAAACTTGGTTCTGGTTCTGCATTTACTTAAAGCACCTCCATGTTTTCATTCTCATTCTTTAATTTGTCCAGAAAACATTGAGCGAGAGCGTATGTGTGCTGGGGGCTGAGTTGGGAAGTTACAGTACTTGAAACCTTTAGAACATTTGCTTATAACTTAGAGTGAAACTGTTTCATAGAGGAATGTGCCAATAAGCACTGTGGCAATACAGAAGAGAGAAGGCCTGGTTTTGCCTAAAGGGGTCAAGGAAGTCTTCCAGTTAATGTTGCTTTCTTTAGAAAGTGGATGTAGAGATATTGTCCAATCAATTCCAGAGTCCCACTCAGTATATCACCCTCCTAATGCAGAAGAAAGAAGAGCAGGAGCAGAGAGGAAGTGCAGTAGCTATTTAAGGAAAATAAGCACCTTCCAGGCATTTAGGATTCCTTTCATTTTAAACACTCTATCCTGAGTGTTAAGTATGTTCATTCATTCATTCATTCATTCACTCACTCCCTCACTCTTCTCCTCAGGCATCAAATCTCCACTTTAGTCTCCTGATATAAATATTTTAAGGGCCTTCCAAACCTCTTAAAATCTGCTATGCCTGTGAAAACCATGCACAATGCAGCAGTGATGTAGTCACTACCTCCCTACCTCTTGTGCCTTTCCTCTAAACTCTACTGAGCCACACAGTTGATCAATCCACACTTTGAAATTTTTCTCAATGACTTTGTTTGCTGTTTCTCCCACCTGGCTCTTCTCATCCTTCAGGTCTCCTCTACCAGAGGTTTTTCTCTGCTAATTGAATCTAAGATTCTTCCTGCTTTATTTCCCCTCTATCCCTCTACTAGAGAACTCTGGTCTAGTTCTTTGCAGTGCCTCATAGACTGAAACAATGCACTGGTTTGCTCTTTATTATATACTTCCCTTATTCTGTTTCATCTCCACTATCAAGGACACACCTTTGGATAAAAGAGGTTCTTGGGCTGGAGAGATGGCTCCGAGGTTAAGAGCATAGGCTTCTCATCTAGAGGTCCTGAGTTCAATTCCCAGCAACTACATGGTGGCTCACAACCGTCTGTAATGAGATTTGGTGCCCTCTTCTGGTGTGTAGGCATACATGCGGGCAGAACACTGTATACATAATAAATAAATAAATCTTAAAAAAAAAAAAAAAGAGGTTCTTAATTCCCATATGAAGAATGAACAAGTACTTTTAGAATAGCTGTCATGATTAGAAAAGGAGTTATCAGTAGCAGACATAAGAACTGTTTCTGGCTGAATTGCACAACTCAGGGCACACTGAATGGCAAACAAGTGCCCAGCTTTCCAAGTAGTGAGCTTGGGTTTCAAAGCTTCTTCCCTGTCGCAAGGCTCTCAGCAGGAGCGACTGGGAACTTGCCTACCAAAGCAGCTGTTAGGTACTGGCTGTTATCTCTTGCTTTCACAGGATTTCCCCTGTAAAAGTTGCCACCACAGAAATCTAGGACGCTGAGAATTCTACCTCAGTGGATACTCTTCTCTCAGGTTAGCCAGCTGACATTGAATTACTAAGTAGCCAGAATGCACAGCATCAGAGTAGGTGGGTATTCATAAGTGTCTGATCATGTTTTGTGTTGACTTAACAGTGTAAAGGAAACAGATTGACCTGGTTCATTACTCTTGCTAACAGGACGTGCATCTCAAGAGGCCTGTGGCTGAGTGACATGACAGATGTTGAGTGGAAACTGGCAGCAGGTAGAGGGCACGTGTATAAGTGAAGAAGGAGAGTCTAGGTGTCCTCTCTGCTAGAAACCCTTTCAGTACCACAAGGCAAGAGGCTCTGCAGGGCTTGTTTGTTTGTTTGTTTGTTTTTGTCTGTTTTTTAATACATGGTCTTGCTTTGTATCCCCAGCAGGCCTCTCAAATTTTCACTCTCCCTGTTTCAGCCTCCAGACTGTTAAGGGCACAGTCATGGGCTATAATGCTGTGCTAGACCCTTCTTCATTAAAGATCTTCTACCTTCTAAATTGTGACCTTAGGACTAAGCATTCAAAACATGAACTTTTGTGGGATAAACCATAACCAAACCGTAGCTGTAGGCAATGTTACATTTCATCCCTGTAAGTACTTGTCAAAAAGAAAATGCCTTCTTGTACATAATAATCTGAGAAAGAATAAAAAGGAATAAAGGGATGTGATATAGATTCCATATCCCTGAGGTGTGTCCAGAGTGACAAGAAATGTGGTGAGGTGTTGTGGAATATTCGTTTAACTAGGCAAAGATGTGTTACATTTGTTTGTGTTGTGGAATATTACTTTAACTGTGAAAAGGTATGTTACGTTTGTTTATGCTGCATTTATTTAATCATGTAAAGATGTGTTGCTGTTTCACCTTGCCTGCCTAAGGCACTTGATTGGTCTAATAAGCTGAAAGGTCAATAGCTAGGCAGTAAGGAGATAGGCAGGACTGGAGGGCAGAGAGAATAAGTAGTAGGAGTAATTCAGGCTCAAGAGAATGAGAGGAGAGAGAAAGAGGGAAAAAGAGAAAGAGGTGCTGAGGGCTAGACAGACAGACATGGAGTAGATTATACAGAATGAAAGAAAGGTTAAAAGTCCTGAGGCAAAACATAGATGAATAGAAACAGATTAATTTAAGTTATAAGAGCTATGGGACAAGCGTAAGATAAGGCTGAGCATTCATAATTAATAATAAGTACTATAGAATGATCCTTCTGTACACTGTGAATATGTATTACTCTCATTGGTTAATAATAAAAGCTGTTTGACCTATAGCAAGGCAGGATAAAGTTAGGTGAGACAATCAAACTGAGGACTGGAATGAAGAAGAGCCAAGTTAAGAGAGACGCAAGTGAGCTGCCCAAAAAGCAAGACACCAGAGGACCAGTAATGCCATGGACCATGTGGCAATACATAGATTAATAGAAATGGGTTAATTTAAATGTAAGAGAGAGTTAATAATAAGTCTGAGCTAACGACCAAGCATTTTGTAGTTAATATAAGCTTTTGTGTGTTTATTTGGGGCTGGGCTGTCGGGACAAAAAACTCTGCCTCCGTTCACAAACAAATCTTCTTGTCCTGGTTTGGGAGTTGGTTGGTGGTCCAAAAGAAAGCCTGCTACAGTGAGGTGTTTGTTAAATCAAAGTATGAAGTGAGTTGTAATCATAAAGTGGAATGAACAAATTGGACATTGAATACTTTAGGGTTAGTGGTGTGTGTGTGTGTGTGTGTGTGTGTGTGTGTGTGTGTGTGTGTGTGCATGTGCGTGCAACACTAGGGATAAATATTACAATTCTATAGACTTGCTCAGTCCTTACTAAAGACTAGCTACAGCTTTGATATAAAATAAATTCATGACTTAAGATAAAGCAGTATTGTTTGGTGGAATTTTCTGCAATAAAGTTAATGTTTTATGATCTGTGCTCTACAAGAAGGGGCCACTGCCATCACATGTGACTTTCGAGAATTTGAAATGTCTCTAATACATTTTTATCTAAATTATATTAAAGTGAAACAGCCACAGAACCCCAGTGGCTACGGTACTGGACAGCCCAGGCTTAAGGCAAAGACTGAATTTGTGTTCAGAGGAAGGTGCAACACAGCCTGTCTAACTGTTTCTGTTAAAAAATATTATTAGGAGGAAATAACTTCTATGGGCTGGCTCTGTAGCATAATACGTTCTTATCATGATAAAGTAATATTTCTGAATATTGTATTGGAACCATTTATATTACCTTTAAAATGAGGTGGTTTACAGCTTATAGTTTGCTCCTATTTTTACAGCACGTATTCTGAAAAAAATGTACTCTGTCTCTTGAGTTTGCAAACTTTGGTGCTGAGACTTCTATAATTTTCACCTGATTGTGATGACAGAAGGAAAAAGTAATTGGAATTGTGGTTGAAGTGGATACTCTGCAGAATTTTCATTCACTAATTTAAATAAATCAACATTTTCCTTGTGTGTAAAATTTTTTTGAAATAAATGCAAAATTGTCTTAAGAAAGGGCTCATAAATATCCATGTACTTTCTGGATATCACTTAGTTAATAAGAGGGAGAGAGCTAGAGAGAGGGAGACAGAGGGGGAACAGAGAGAAAGCATCTTTAGCTAAAATTTCAGAATTAGAAATAGTCTCTAAGGTTAGAGGAATGTCAAAGACAAAATTTACATAATCCATTCATCACAACCCTATCCAACAAGTATAATCCAGATCAATAACCTACCAGAATCTAATCAATACTCCATAAGGACACAATCATTCACCAGCCCTGTCTACTTCATCCACATCTCCTTACCAGTCTTGCTTTGACTCCCCAGAATATGGAGCAACTCTGACTCATTTATGTAACGTATTCTTACCAACCAGGATCAACACACAGAACAGAAGCCCTAGGATATTAATAGTTTCACAAATTAGAAACCCAAGCCAACCCACCAAACAAAACCAGGCAACCCATGTCAAAAGCACCCCTAGGGAAAACCAAGGCAGTTTTACCTGGACAGAATGAGAAAACTTCCTTCCTGCCTCCTAAAAAGGGAGTGACTGGGTTTTAACGAATACTCTTACCATGTAGTTATTTTTTTCTTTCACTTTTCTTTATTAAGAAATTTTCTACTCACTCCACATACTCTCCACAGATCCCCCCTCCTCCCCACTACCACCCCCCAGCCCTCTTTCTCAAGCCACCCCACATCCCCCAAATCGAGGTCTCCCATGGGGAGTCAGCAAAGCCCAGCACACAGAGCTTAGGCAGGTCTAAGCCCTTCCCACTGTACCAAGGCTGTGCAAGGTGTCACACCACAGGCACCGGGTTCCAGAAGCCTGCCCATAGACCAGGGATAGATCCCGATTCCCCTGCCTGGGTGCCCCCCAAACAGTTCGAGCCAAACAACCATCTTCCATATCCAGAGGGCCTAGTCCAGTCCCATGGGGTCTCCACAGCCACCAGTCCACAGTTCATGGGCTTCCGCTAGTGTGGCCGGTCATCTCTGCATGTCTTCCCATCATGATCTCAACGTCCCTCGCCTGCAGTATCTCTCCTCTCTCTCATCAATTTTACCATGTAGTTTATAACACATGTCTATCATCGTGTTTTATTGTGTCATGTCTTAGTTTGGCTTCTGTTGCTGTGATAACACACTGACCAAGCCCAGGTTGGGGAGGGAAGAGTTTGGTTTACACTTCCACATAACAGTCCACCATTGTGGAGAGTCAAGGCACAGACTCAGCAGAAACAATTGAGGAATGCGGTTTGCTGGCTTGCCCCTGCTTCTGTTGAACAGGTTTTCCTGTATAACCGATATCACCTTCCCAGGGATAGCATTACCCACAGTGAACTGGGCTCTCCTCAATGAATTAGCAATCAATAAAAATGCTCCACAGACATACACATAGGCCAATCATCTGATGGAGTCAATTCCTCAGCTGAGGCTCCTTCTTCCCAGATATGAGGTCACAAGCAGGAACGCCCATCACAGACCAATTTTAAACTTGGGAATAAAGAAGTAAACTGAAATTTTCTGCTTCTTACAGGAATATTTATTTGAGAATATAATATTGCATGATTTTCTTTCTTATTATTTAAAACAGTTTTTAAATTTAAATATATTTTAGTCATATTCTTCCCCTCTCCAAAGTCCTTCCAGATCCCCTAGACCTCCCAACCCATATAAATTTAAGTTCTTTCTCAAAAAACAATAAAAACAAAACCCCTAAACCAAGAAAACAAAATTAAACACCATCCAAAAAAAACCAAATTAAAAAAAACCTAAGCACATTAAATAATAATTAAAAAAACTATGGAGTCCATTATATGCTAGTCAACTTCTCCTGAATATAAAGTTTGTCCTGGAGTGGTTGATATCCAGTGTCACTACTTTGGAGAAAACTGATTTTTCCTCTCCCAGCAGATATAAATGACATTTCAGTTATTAACTTTTACCCTAGTGACTAGGTTTTCATTTATTCATTCATTTAAAACATAACAAATAGCCGGGCGGTGGTGGCGCACGCCTTTAATCCCAGCACTCGGGAGGCAGAGCCAGGCGGATCTCTGTGAGTTCGAGGCCAACCTGGGCTACCAAGTGAGTTCCAGGAAAGGCGCAAAGCTACACAGAGAAACCCTGTCTCGAAAAACCAAAAAAAAAAAAAACCAAAAAAAAAAAAAAAAAAACATAACAAATAAAATATAATGAAATACAATAAAAACTATTACATCAAATTTGGACAAGACAAACCAACAGAAGGAAAAGAGTCCAAGATAAGAACCAAGAATCATAGACCAACTCATTCACACACTCAGGAATCCTATGAGAACACTAAACTGGAAGCCATGATGCAAGCACAGAGGACCTGGTGCCCACAGGGGCAGGCCTTGTGCATGCTGCTGCACTCTCTGGGCGTTCGTATGAGTTTTGCCTTGTTTCTTGATGTCCTCCATTCCTCTGGCTCTTACACTCTTTCTGCCTCCTCTTATGCTGGGTTCTCTGACCTCTGAGGGTAAGGATTTAACGGAGATATCCATTTAGGCATATTCCAAGGTCTCTTACTCTCTAAGTCGTTTCTGGCTGTGGGTTTCTGTACATATTCCCATCTGCTGCAGAAGGAAGCATCCTGGTGACGGCTAAACAAGGCACTTATCTATGAATATAGCAAAATATCATTAGGTGGCATTTCATCACTGCACCTTGTCTTTATACAGTATTATTTGGTTTTACCCTGGGCGATCTTGTTCTTAATCACTCGATCAGTGTTGTATATGGGTTCCATCTCATGAAGTGGGCCTTAAGTCAAATCAGTTATTAGTTGATTATCCCATAAGGTCTGTGCCACTATTGCCCTAGCATATCTTGAAATTAATACACCATTGTAGATAAAAGATTTGTGTCTGACTCAATGTTTAACTTTCTCTTTTAATAGCATGCTGAATATCTTCCTGTACCAACGATGCTGGAATGTAGGAATGAAGGCTCTATGTAGGCACCATCTCTATATCTCCATGTTCAATGAGTTGTATAGGTGTTGTCCTCAGCAATGGGGACCCACTGTCAGCTTGCAGGGAGCAATCCATTGACTTGTCAACAGCACAGTCTGTTTGAGGATTTCCATGTGACTGCCTTAGCTGAAAATTCAATTGAATGCAATCTAGTACCAGTACTGAAAGCCTCCTTTAGTGACAAGAGATGGCCAGTGGGGACTCTGTATTCCCCATTATTTGGTGATTTTATTTAGATAGCCTTTATATCTTAGGAAGTTTCTACTGTATTACATTTCCATACTACCCCTCAAAAGCTTACTTTTAGCTGTCTCTCCAGGTATCCCCTCCAAATTCCCCCTCTCCCATCTTTCTCCTGACTTGATCTTCCCATTCCAATTATCTATATCTATCTATTCTATATCTTTTTTCTAAGGAAATCTATTTGATCCTTCTAGTAAGGGTGCTCTATACCTACCCTCTGTGGTTCTATGGATTGTGACTTGATTACTATTGACTTAACAGCTAATATCCACATATAAAAGAATGCATATGGTATTAGTCTTTGTTGGTCTGGGATAACCTCACTCATATGATTTTTTTCTAGTTCCATCCATTTGCTTGCAAATTTCATGATATCAGTTTTTTAAGGGCTAAGTAATACTCCATTGTGTAAATGTACCACATTTTCATTATTCATTCCCCTGTTGAGGGGCATCTAGGTTGTTTCCAGTTTCTGGCTATTGTGAACAGAGCAGCAGTGAACATCATTGAACAAGTGTCTGTGTGGTAAGATGAAGCATCCTTTGGGTATATACCCAAGAGTTATAGAGATGAATCTTGAGGTGTACTCACTTTTTTCTGAGGAACAAACACACAAATTTCCAAAGTGGCTGTACAAGTTTGCACTCCCACCAGCAATGGAGGAGTGTTCTCATTGCTCCATGTCCTCTCCAGCATGAGCTGTCACTTGTGTTATTGATCTTACCCTTTCTGACAGGTTTAATATAGAATCTCAAAGTAGTTTTCATTTTTATTTCTCTGATGGCTAATGATGTTGAACATTTCTTAAAGTGTTTCTCAGATGTTTGAGATTCCTCTATTGAGAATTCTCTATTTAGATTGGTACCTCATTTCTAAATTCTAAATTATGTGTTTTTGTCATGTCTAGTTTCTTGAGTTCT
>NC_081417.1:44675179-44722679 GCF_949786415.1 Peromyscus eremicus | reverse complement strand
GGTATCCCTCCCCATATTCCCTCTCTTACTCCTCTCATCTCTCCCCCTCTCCATTTAATCCTCCTATTCCAGTCCACCCACAACTATATATTCTACTTCATCTTCCCCATGGGATCCTCCCCTTACCCCTAGATCATTACATAATAGCCAACCTCTGTGGTTATATGGATTGTAACACACTTTCTGAATTCTAAAAGCTAGCATCCACATATAAGAGAAAATATATAATATTTGTCATTTGGGGTCTGGGTTACCTTACTCGTGATTTTTCTAGCTCCATTGATTTACCTGAAAATTGTGTAACTTCATTTTTAAGAGATGAATAATATTCCATTGTGTAAATGTGTCACATTTTTATTATTCATTTTTCAGTTGATAGACATCTAGGTTTATAATTTGGGGCTATTATAAATAGGGTAGTAAAGAACATGGATGAGCAAGTATCTCTGTAGTATGATGTAGAGTCCTTTGGGTCTATGTCCAAGAGTGGTATAGCTGGATCTTAAGGGAGATTTATTACCAGTTCCTTGAGGAACCTCCACACTGATTTCCACAGTAGCTGTAGAGATTTGTACTCCCACAAACAATGAATAAGTGTTCCCTTTCTCTACATTCTTGTAAGCATTAGCTGTTATTTGTTTTATTGATCTTGGGTATTCTGACTGGGATAAGATGAAAACTTAAAGTAGTTTTGATTTGAACTTCCCTAATGATTAAGTATGTTGAGCTTTTCTTTTTTTCTCAGCCATTGTATTTTATGTGACAATGATCTGCTTAGTTCTCTACCCTGTTTTTTTTACTTTTATTAATTCTTTATAGATTCATACCATGCATTCTGACCCCACTTATCTTCCTATCCTCTCAAATCTGCCCTCTGCCCTTGCAACCCCCTCCAAACAAAACCAAATTTTAAAGGAAAACCAAAACCAAACCAAAACAAAACAAAGAAACAAAATGAAACAAAAACAAAAGGAAGAGAAGGAGGAGGAGGAGGAGGAGGAGGAGGAGGAGGAGGAGGAGGAGGAGGAGGAAGAGGAGGAGAAGAAGAAAAAGAAGAAGAAGAAGAAGAAGAAGAAGAAAAAGAAGAAGAAGAAGAAGAAGAAGAAGAAGAAGAAGAAGAAGAAGAAGAAGAAGAAGAAGAAGAAGAAGAGGAAGAATTTTGTCATAGAAGCTATAGTGTAGCCTGTTGAGACACACAACTTACCCTTTAGTCTATTCATCTTTACTTTCAAGTGTTCATTGCCACGAGTCATTAGCCTAGCTCCAGGCCTCTGGTTTCTGCTACACCACCTATAGTGGCTCTCATTGCTGCTCTTATTGGATGTCCTGTTGTTGTCCTGTGTCATGGAGATCCTGATGTTTGGGATCTGTAGGTTCATCCCCTTAAATGCCCCAGCAGTTCATAGAGTTGGTGGATGTTGGGGTGGGCCAACTCATAGCCCTAATTCTGGGCCTGGGTGGTAGCTGTGTTGTTCACCTTGTTAGCTTTCCCTCATCATCACTACTTGAATGAGCTCTCTAAGACTGCCTCAGCTCGTTCATCCAATGCAGCGTACAGCAAGGAGTAAGGTCAGTTCTCCTGCTCTTGGGGCCTCAGACCCAGGTCTCCTTCATTCATATCACCAGGGCCACCTCTACCCTATTTTTTTGAGTTATTTGTTTTCTTGATGTTCAGTATTTTTTAGTTCTTTATATTTTAGATACTAACCCTCTATCAGGTATAATTGGTAAAGATCTTTTCCCATTCTGTAGCCTGCTGCTTTGTCTGAATGTTGGTATTCTTGGCAATACAGAAGCTTTTCATTTTCAAAGGGTCTCATTTATTAACTGTTGTTCTTAGTGTTGGTGTTATTAGTGTTCTGTTCAGAAAGTCTTTTCCTATGCCAATAAGTTCAAGCCTTTAGCCCATTTTCTCTTCTATAGGGACTATGTTAAGGTTCTTGGTCCATTTGAAATTGAGTTTTGTGCAGGGTGATAAATTTAGAACTGTTTGCATTCTTCTATGTAGCCATCCAATTTGACCAGTACAATTTATTGAAGGTGTATTCTCTTTGGCAGTGTGTATTTTTAGCTTCTCTGTCAAAAATCAGATATCCATAGATATGCAGTTTTATGTCTGTGTCTTCAACTACATTGATCAACGTATCTGTTTTTAAGGGCAATACCATGCTAAAACTTGAAATCTGGAATGGTGATACCTCCAACAGTTCTTTTATTGCTCAGGACTGTTTTAGGTACCATGGGAGTTTTGTGTTGAAATTTTAAAGAGAATTGCATTAAATCTGTAGATTGGTCTTGGTAAAGTGGCCATTTCACATATTAATCTTACCAATCCATGAGTATAGGAGATCTTTCTATTCTTCCTGATTTTAGTAGAAATGCTTTAAATTTCTCTCTGTTTAGGTTGATGTAGGCTGTGAACTTACTTTAATTTTTCTTCCTTATGTTGAGATATGTCACTTGTATCCCTAGTCTCTCCTTCATCAGGAAGCAATGTGGGAATTTGTCAAAGGCCATTTCTACATATTGACTTGATCATGTGGCTTTTGTCTTTCAGTCTGTTTAGAGGGTGGAGTATGTTTACCAAATTACACATGTTTAACCATTCCTTCATTTCTGAGTTAAAGCTTACTTGATCATAGTGCATAATCTTTTTGAGATGCTCTTGGATTCAGTCTGCAAGTATTTTATTCAAAATTTTTGTATCTATGTCCATAAAGGATATTGATTTGCCATTTCCTTTCTTTAGTATTTGTGTGGCTTAGGTAACAGGGTTAATATGGTCTCATAAAAATAATTGGGCAATGCTTGTTTGGTTTCTATTCTGAAGAATAACTTGAAGACTAGTGGCATTAATTCTTTTATGGTCTGGTAGAATTCTGTGCTAAATCCACCTGTTGCTGGGCTTTTTTTAAAAAAAATTGGGAGAATTTTAGTTACTGTTTCTATTTCACTAGGAATTATGCGTCTCTTAAAATTTCTTTTATGATCTGTATTTAGCTTTCATAGATCATGTATATCAAGAAATCTACCCATTTCTTTTAGGTATTTCAGTTTGGTACATTTTTTTAAAAAAAATGTACATTGTGATCTTCAAAGTACATCCTCATGATTCTCTAGATTTCCTCAGTGTTTGTTGATATAGAGTCCTTTCCACCTCTAATTTTGTTAATTTGGATCTCCACATTAATTCTTTCTCTATCTTTTAGTTAATTTATCTAAGGGCTTGTCAATCTTATTGATTTTCTAAAAGAACCAACTCCTGGTTTCGTTGCTTCTTTGTATTGCCTTTTTTGTTTCTATTTTATTGATTGCAGCCCTGTTTGATTATTTCTTGGCATCTAGGGTGTTAGGTCTTCTTTTTGTTCTATTGTTTTCATGTGTGTCACTATTACTATTATGAGATCTCTCCAACTTTTAAAAATGTAGGCACTTAGTGCTATGAACTACTTTTCATGTCTTATACTCTGTTGGTGAGATTTATCATTGAGGTTTTTGTTTGCTATCCTAAATGTTTCACTTCTAGTTTTATTTAGTGAATTTTAGTTCTACTTTCATGTCTTGAACTGTTTTCATTATTTCATTCTGCTGTGTCTCTGAGTTTTCACATACTTCATTAAGAGATTTATTCATAGCCTCTTTAAAGTTCTTGACTATATTCATAATTGCTAATTTGAAAATCTTCTCTTGTGCTTCAGCTATACTGCATTTCTCAGGGCTTACTGTAGTAGGGCTACTGGATTCTGGTAGTAGCATATTATCATGGCTATTCATGTTTTGGGTTCGGGGCTATTATCTAGGCATCTGGAATTACCACGACTGAGGTGATTTTAGGTGCTGATGTCTGGTCTTGTTTTGTTGGATAAGTATTCTCTTCCTTGATTCCATTGTTCTTTCTGGATCTTAGGAAAGTGTGATGACTCTGGGTTTCCCTGTAGGGCATGTTTCTGCAGTTGGTGACTAGCATAGAGGAATACAGTTGGGTAGGAGAAAAGGCTGAGAGGGATTGTGAAAAAGAACTACGGGAATCCTGATCACACCAACAGGTGGGGTCCCCGGGAAGCTGGAGATGGGATGGAAGGAGGGACTTCTGCAAGTCTGCAACAATAAGGACAAAGAATGTGTCTGCAGTGACAGAAATGGGAGTGTAAGGAGCCCCCAAGAGTGTACCAAGTATTAGAGTTTCTAGGGAATAAAGTTGAGGTGTGAGGAGGAGCCTGCAAGCAGGCTGCTGCGGGACTAAAAGTGAGACTGGAGAGATCACAATGGATGACAGGAATGAGAAAACTACCTACCTGAATCCATGGGAATCTTCCTCTGTGTTTTTACCACTCTTTGGCCTTGGCAAATTCGTTTACTTTTCTCTGCACATTACCCCAGGAGGCTGTTTGATCTTTATTCTCTTTGACTAAGACTAACCTTGATCTGCCCTCTACTCTGTCCATCCCCAGTGAAAATACCTTTTTATAAAATTAGTATTTATTTTGTGGTCATTTGCAAAGAGGCAAATACTAAGAGATCTATCACAACATTTTAAGTACAGTTACAAAAGAGTTAAAAGAAATTTTCTTCAAAAAGGCCAGTACAAAAGTCCTCCTACATGTACTAAGCTTCTGGATGCCTCAAATATTTTCATGAATGAAAGCCCTTTTGGTTATTTTCATTATAGGAGAAATTCTTTTATGGAAAATTCAAACCAACAAAGGACACTTAGATTGCAGTTCTAACATTTTTCAGCAGAGTTGAGCAAACATGAGTACTAAATTGACGTATTATGAAACACAATAAATAAGGTTTCAAAGGCTGGCTAAGACTGCAAAGCCTTTTTGAAACAGACCTCTCCTTTATGTGTCTGTTTTCCTGGGAGTTCATGGACTGTGAGAGGACATGGAGTTTGGAGACTTCTGGTTAGTCTTACAACAGCCACAGCAAACAGGGGGCTGGGCAATGAAAGCCACTTGTGCAGAATCATCTATTATAAATTGTCCCTGTGGTCAGCTTGGAGTTGGAGGAGTTCTTGCACTGCCTGTTGAAAGACTGCACCAATTGTGAGAGGTTAACTGCTAATGGACAAACAATTCAGCTCCAACAACTTCTGTTGAATTTCTACTTTGTCCAATGCACAAAGATGACAGTGTTAGCGACTGAGCATGGGCGGTGATACTAGTGATGGAGGAGGAGGTGGTGGTGGTGGTGGTGGTGGTGGTGGTGATGTGTGTGCGCGCGCGCGTGCGCGCGCGCGCGCGCGCGCGTACGCAGGGGGGGCAGTATTAAAAGAGAAATAATCTACTCTACCCACAAGTGTAGCAAATGCTACAGTGAGGGTATAGGCAAGGGCTATGGGAACGGAGGCTAATGACGTGCATTCTAAAGGATTGATTGGCAGGAGGTTGGGATCTCTAAGAAGCCCAGTGGCCTCAGTTTCCAGGTATAGACAACAAAATTAAGCTCAGTGCAGAGAGTCATGAGGAAAACGATAGTTTCAGAAAGAAATTTTGACAGACTGAAGATTAGTTGGTGGGAAAGGAGTGAGCAGGAGGTGGGATCCGCTTGAGGCATTTAGTGATTCCTAATTTCTTCCTGTTTCTTTTCTGTAGTAATCTTCTGGTGTAGAGAGAGTCTGATCTATCATTGGACGGCAAAACCCACAGAAGCAACTTGTGTGTTTTGTTCATTGTCACCTAGAAGTGCCCAGCACTAATAAACATGCAAACTATCCCCAGAAAAAAAAATGATAGCTGAAGTACAGAGCCCTGAATGGAGGTCTGGTCCAAGAAGCAGAGGTTTGAGGAAATATACATATATACCCAAGATATCAAATAACTTCACTTTTCAGAGTTTCAATTGTCCTTAGACTCCAGTACAAAACTATTCATTATAAAATGCCAGAAGCAAACATTTTTAGCTATAAATTGCACACTTCTGATTAGCATGATGAAATTTTCTATTTTACTTTGTACCATCCAGAGAAATGAATCATCACTTTGTCCAGTGTATTCATTGTGGATGTACTACCCACACACTAGTCACATAGTAGCCATCTCAGTTATCAGATGAGTGCTATAGTACTACAATGCTTTTTTTTTCTAGCAGCCCATTTCCATTCCTGTGTGATTCCCTGCCAACCCACAGAATTGCTCTCTACCAGGATCCCACAGCCACCACACTTGGCTAGGACTCAGGCAAGGCAAGGCAACCCACAAATACAGAACACCTACTCAACAAAGATGATACCATTTATGCACATTGTAGTGATTTGCGTGAGAATGGCCCTCATGGGCTCATATAATTAGAATACTTGTGGGATTAGTGAGTGGAACTGTTTGGGAAGAATTAATGGAAGTCATTGTGGGCATGCTTTGGATCTCAAAAGTCTACACTATTCTCTCTCTCTCTTTCTTTCTTTCTCTCTCTCTCTCTCTCTCTCTCTCTCTCTCTCTCTCTCTCTTTCTCTCTCTCTCCCTCCCTCCTTCCCTCCCACCCTCCCTCCCTCTCTTTTCTTCCTTATTTTCCTCTCCCTCTCTCTCCTCATCCTTGTAGACCAAGATATTAGCTCTCAGCTATTGCTTCAGAGCCATGCCGTGTCTGCCTGTCTGCTCCTCATCATTGTGGTCATTGACTTTAAAGGACTTTGGACCTTCATCTTACAGGAAAAGGATAGAAAAAAGTATTCCAAACAAATGGAACCAAGAAGCCAGCCCATGTAGTCATTTTAATATCTGACAAAATGACTTCAAATCAAAACTAATCAGAAGAGATAAGGAAGGACACTGCACACTCATCAAAGGAAAAACCCACCAAGGTGGTTTTTTTTTTAAACTACCCAAAGGGAATATTGCAATTCTATACATGCATACACCAAATACAAAGGCACCCCTAAAAGAAATAGCTAAAATCACATATTGAACTCACATAGTGATGGTGAGTGAATTCAATACTCCACTCTCACCAATAGACAGGTCCTCCAGACAAAAACTACACAGAAAAATGCCAGAATTAAATAACGCCATAAATCAAATGGACCTAACAGACAACTACAGAAGATTCTACCCCAATACTAAAGAACATCCCTTAATATTCCTTATTCTCAGCAGCCCATGAAACTTTATCCAAAATTGAGGACATGTAGGACACAAAGCAAGTCTCAAAAGATACAGAAAAGTTGAAATGACACCTTGTATCCTACATGAATACCATGGATTAAAGTTGAAGAGCAATAAGAGTAGAGATGGAAGAAAGTGTACAAACTGATCAAAGCTGAACAATACACTATTCATTAAAAACTGGGTCAAGACACAAACAAAGAAGGAAATTTAAAATTTTTCAAAATTTAATGAAAATAGAAAAAAATATAGTCAAAACTGTGGGACACAGTGAAGGCAGGTCTAAGAGGTAAATTCACAGTGCAAAGTGCCTATGTCGAAAACTAAAATGATCTCATATTAGTAGCTTAATGATGCTCCTGAAATCTCTAGAAAAACAAGAACTGTTACCCAAAAGGAGTAGATGGCAAGAAATAATCAAACTCGGGAATGAAGTCAATAAAATAGAAACAAACAACAAACGAAATACAAAGAATCAATGAAATGAAGAACCGCTTCTTTGAAAAATTCAAGGTTGATCACTCTTAGCCAAGTTAACTAAAAGATGGAGAGGATGCAAATTAATAAAGTTAAAGGTGAATGGGGAGATATTACAACAGACAACGGTGAAATTCAGAGAATCATAAGAACTTACTTTTAAAATCTGTATTCCACCAGACTGGAAAACCTAGAAGAAATTAATGGGTTTCTTCACACACATGCACACATGCATGCACACACACGCACACACATACATACATACATACATACACACACACACACACAGAGCAAGTGTGTGTTTTTTACTGAAGTTAAATCAAGATAATATGAACAATTTAAACAGACCCATAATCCCTAGTGAAATAGAAGCAGTATTAACTCAAGCAAAGTCTACAGAAAGGAAAAATACTTTTTTTTATCAGTTATCTATCTGATAGAGAGTTAGTATCTAGATTATATGAAGAACTAGAAAACTGAACATCAAGAAAACAGACAACACAATTAAAACAGGGGTATAGGAGTAAACAAAGAGTTCTCAAAAGATGAAACACAAATGGCTGAAAAGCACTGAAAGAAATGTTCACCATCCTTCGCCCCAAGGAAATGCAAACTAAGACTACTTTGGGTTTTCATCTTACCTCAGCATGGCCAACATCGATAAAACAAAGAGCAGCTCATGTTGCCAAGGATGTGGGGAAGGGGAAAACTTATTCCTTGCTGGTAGGAGTGAAAACATTTACAGCTACTATAGAAATCAGTGTGGAGGTTCCTCAGAAAGCTGAAAATTGATCTACCACAAGATATAGCTGTACCACCTTTGGGCATAAACCCCAAAGTCTCTACATCTTACTACAGAGATACTTGCTTATCCATGTTCATTGTTGCTCTATTAATAATAGCCAAAGATTGGAAAAAGCTTAGATATCCACCTATGAATAAATGGATCATGAAAATGTGATACATCTACACAATGGAATATTACCTAGCTGTCTTTTGGACTGGAATGTCATCCCATTGACTGCCTCCCTTCCTACACTGGCATAATTCTTCTTGGTGTTTTCATACTTTAAATGTCAGATCCTTGGGATAGCAGCATATTACTATAGTAATCATTTGTGGTTTTAATATGTGCTTGGCATTCAAGTGCTGGAAATGTAATATCCCATCAAATGGTGTTGAGCAATGGGACCTCTAGGATATGAAGTGGCCATGAGAACAGAGCCCTAGTGGATTAATACCACATTGCAGGTTGTTTGTATTACAGGGTTGACAATTGCAGGCTTGGTTATGATTGCAAGGTGGGTTGTTATTGAAGGGTATGTTATTATTGGATGGTGGCTTACTAGTGCAGATATTGATAAAAGGCTGTATCTCATGCCCTTCTCCCACCATTTTTCTCTCTTTCTCTTGTCTTTTACCTTCTGCCATGGAAGGTGGTCACAAAGATCCCCCCCAAAAAAACTTAAATGTCAAAAAAAAAAAAACTATGAGAAATGCTTCTTTTTTCTTTTTTAAGTTAGCCTATTTGTGGTATTCCATCATAGCAATACAAGTGAACAAGATGAATAGTTTGATTCATGGCTGTCTTTTCTTCTAAATTGTTGTCATTCCAAGGACAAGAGACAGACCTAAGTTCTCACCAATGCTTTCCAGGACCACCTGCTAATAGAATGGTGGTGTCTACACCATATAACATTGTCACCTTCCATGTCTGTTTTCCTTAAAAAGATAACTCTGTAGGCTTATTGTTGAAAATTCAGTGAAATAATATAGGCGAAGTACAGGGCTTGGTATTTGACATGAAAGCTATTATTCACAAAATGCTCAATAGTGTTATTATGATTGACATTGAATAAATATTTGCTTAATTGAATTAATAACAAACATCAGTAACAATGAGTGTCTGTTCTGTGCTGAGTGCTATTGAAACAGTAGTACACTTCTTGGTTCATTGTATCCTTCTCACACTGGGAGGAGGGTGTCCTCTCAAGTCTTTCTTTCTGATGAGAAAGCTGAAGGAAAAGAAGGCTAAATAACTTGCTCAGAGTCACACCACAATTAAAGAGTCTGGCACCAGATAGGGAGCTTCATAAACCACGTGTGTTACCGCTTTCCAATGCATTGCTGTAAATGTGTTCTTGTCTTTAGCACCCTCTTTCCTGGCCTATATGAAACTGTTAGAAAACAATATCATCTTACATTAAAATTTTGCTTTAAGCTGGGTGGCGGTGGCACACACACACACCTTTAATCTCAGCACTCAGGAGGCAAAGCTAGGCAGATCTCTGGGAGTTCAAGGCCAGCCTGGTCTACAGAGCAAGATCCAGGACAGGCACTAAAACTACACAGAGAAACTCTGTCTTGAAAAACCAAAAATAAATAAATAAATAATAAAATTTAGCTTTAGACAGATATCTACTAAGAATAATTTTTAGAGACACAATAAGTTAATCAAAGGGTACACTTAAATACATCACATATATTATTTATTGTAATTCAATAGTGTCACTTGCATAAGATCATCTTATTATTTTTGCTAACAGCAAATTTTAGTTTTTAAATATTTGTGCATGTTTATAGAACATGGTAGGGAAATCTCCCACCAAAGTACTAACAAGGCCCAACCCTGCTTAGCTACCAAAACTGGACACATTCAGAATGGTATGGTCATAGACCAGTATGGTTATCTAATAGATACATGTATAAAGGTCAGATTAGCATTTCCACCTCCTTCAACATTCGTTACTTCTGTGTTTGAGGACTGCTGGACTCTTCTAGTTATTCATGCCCCTCCTCCTTCCCATTTCTACCTCATTCCTTCTCAGCTTGCCAGCCTTTACTGACCACCATTCTGTCTCTTCTATAGTATCATTTCTTGTAGCTTTCGCAATGTTATTGGTGAGTAGAAGAAAGCTGCTCCATTGTAGATCACCTGCCTATACTATCATTTTATATTAAAACATTTATTTGATATAGTGTCATAAAAAACACACATGTAGTTTTTTTTAACTCTTTGGGGGCCTGCTACCCAGCTCCCCCAATAAATAAACAGAGATTTATTCTTATTTATGAATGCCTATTCTTAGCTTGGTTTTTTTCTAGCTAGCTTTTCTAACTTAAATTATCCCATTTCTCTTTAACAGTTTGCCTCTGGGCTTTTTACTTTTCTTTATTCTATATGTCTTTCTTTCTTTTTTATTCTATGGCTGGCTGTGTGGTTGGGTGGCTGAGCCCTGGCATCCTCCTCTCCTTTTCTCTCCTCATTCTTCTTTCTCTTCTCTTGAGCCTAGATTTCTCCTCCTATTTATTCCCTCTGCCTGGCAGCTCCATCTATTCCTCTCTCCTGCTGTTCAGCTCTTTATTAGACCAATCAGGTGTTTTAGACAGGCAAAATAACACAGCTTTATGGAGTTAAATAAATGCAACATAAAAGAATGCAACACATCTTTGCATCATTAAACAAGTATTCCACAGCATAAACAAATGTAACATATCTTAAACTAGTGTTCTACAACACACACATACAGACACACACATACACACAATTTTAGTTTTTATTGGACACAGATTTAGATAACCTAAAATATGCTTATTTTGAAGTGCATTGACCTATACTGTTAACTGTTTATCATAATCATATTTAATTCAGCAACAATACAGATTTGGAATTTTATCTCTAAATAGTGCCTACATATTGCTTACTAAGTTATTTTTTAAAAAAAAAATACCATGAGGTCAGAAATGTGGCTCAAAGTTTAAGAGCTCTTGAAGAGGACCACATCGGGTGGCTCACAACTGACTATAACTCAAATTCTATGGAATCTAATGTCTCTAGCTTCCACAGGCACCTGAACTCACATCCACATCCACATGCACACACAGGCATGCACACACATAGACAGACAGACAGATACACACACACACACACACACACACACACACACATTCATAATTTAAAACATAGATGCAAATATTCTTAATAAAATATTTGCAAACTGAAAAAAATAATAAAGGAAATATTAGGCTGGAGAGATGGCTCAGCAGTGTAGATACATAATACTCTTGCAGTAGAGCCCAGATCATTTTCAGAACCCATGTTGAGTGGCTCATAATTGCCTGTTAATCTATCTCTAGGGGGATCTGATGGCCTCTGATTTCCCAGGGTATCCACACTTACATGTACATACTTACACACACACACACACACACACACACACACACACACACACACACAGGATCTTTAATATGTAAATAAACTTTTAAAAACCACTAGGCAAGTAGTTCCCTTAAAATATTTTGTCCAGAAAAAGTGATGATTTTTCCAATTATTTGAATAATTTCATTAAACAGTATCAGAGAGTGTTTTTATAAGGCACATCTTTGTACATTTGTCTATGTGTTTATTTTGAGGCAGGGTTTCACTCAGCCTGTCTCAAACGGTGGTCTTCCTGCTATTAAATGCATAGAGAGATCCCGCAAACACCTTGACTAGAAGCTCAGGCTCATAAATTATTATACTGTCCTGGATTCAAATCAAATCAAGGTATTTAAGCTGCCTCAGTAACTCTGAAATGACTCACTTTTTTAGAGCTATTATTAACACTAAAGAAAAATGTGTGTGTGTGTGTGTGTGTGTGTGTGTGTGTGTGTGTAAGGCTCATATAGGTTAATAATCTTAACTATTAACTTCCAATCATGGCTCCTGTTGGTACTCAATGTCACTGGTAAATATTTCTATTCTCACTGTTGAATATCGTGAACTGTCTAGAATTCCATAACATAGTCTTACCATAGGTTGTAATTTCCTTATTCCCAAGCACATTTACAGTATGAGTTGCATAAAACTCCATCTTGGCTCAGGGAACGTAGTAAAAAGGGGAGCAGAAAGAACGTAAGAGCTGAAAGACAGGGAGAATGTCTGCAGAACACCTTCTTCTGGGTATGATGTAGTCACTACAGTCATGACCTCACAACTGCTGTTGGTCCTAGCACTGGACCTGCACGACACTAGCCCAGGCCACAGTCAGTCATGGACAGAAGAGGAGTACATTGGGCTCTACTCCTCCCTGCTGAAGTGGTAACTACTGATGGATTCTGAGGAACAGCCACGGTCTGGAGGTGTATACCCATTTGTGAATCTTAACTAGGATCCAGTGGATAGTTCCAAAACCAGGCCACACAGATAGCTTTGGTTAAAGTAAGTAAGTCATAACAAAAAGACATAAAAGTGGGAAGGGGATTGGGCGTGGGGGTGGGGCGGGGCGGGCAGGGTTGGCCAGTGCAAGCAAGACTCAGAATGGCATGAAAGAAACCTCAGGTCACAGTCCCTAAGCATTTCCCAAATTGGTGCCTCCAATCAAAGGTCCTCAGCTTCCTGCTGCAGAGCCCATGAGGGGTGTGCCTTCAAATAAAGCAAGACTGTTGTGCATCATCCAATTGCTATTCTTCTGTGTCTCTGAGTGCTGTCTAGTACAAGGCAGTCAATGACTGTAGACTGACTAATTATAGTCAGCATCCCATGATATTAACCCGGGATGCGTATCATCTGTGGATGTAAGTTCAGCCAGTGAAGTTTTAATTAATAGAGCTCCTCAATGGATCCCAGGAAAACTGCACACATTTTCCTTTTTGTCGGCTGGCATGTACTCTTCCTGTAGCCGCATGTTTGAGCTCCTCTTGTGCTGTCTTTGGATAGAGGGCCCCATTCTTTCCTTCTCTAGCGTCTTCAGGCATGCTGCAGAGTCTCGTGCTGTGGGGTATAAATACCCAGAAAGCCCCGTCTCTGAGGCAGAGGAGAAGCTGCTGCCATGTCTTTTTCTTGGAAACCTGCCTGTGGTGTGACAGTATACTACAGCAGTTTGAAACATGTTCACAAAACATTTCTGAGTGAAGCAGGGAAAGGGGACAGGAAGTTAAGATACTGCTGTGGCCTTCATACATCAGTTTATCATGTGCCTAAATATTTATTTATCAGCATGTCAACACGGCTGAAACATGAGCCAATGATTCATTTCAACCCAGATCTGCATTCTATGAAGTGTCTTTTTAGGAAAAAGTTGATCTGTGCATCTAAACTTTTACTACTTTCTGGATGTTTTATTTTATTTAATTTATTTTATTGATACAGTGTCTTATGTAGGCCATATATAAACACAGTGTGTAGCCCAGGCTGGCCTTGTACTCCTCTCTTGCTGGTCTCAGCTCCCAAATGTTAGGATTACAGGTGTATATCACCACATCTAGCTTCAACCCTTTGCCATTTCTCCCTGGGGAAGTATCTGTTATTTACTTATATAGCATTTTCTTTAGGTTCCCACCCTAAATCCCTAAAACTGTGTAATCCCAGTTGAGAAGAAAATAAATATTTTAGATCATAATTATATTTTCCATGTTTAGTACAATGCCTTTAACAACAGGCACACACACAAATACACACACACACACACACACACACAAACACACACACACATATACATATATAGTGAAGACACACTTTAGAAGGGAGGGTTGGAGGGCTAGAGGAGATAAGTATCTGAAAAACCATTTGGGGAAGGGAACCCAGAAGAGATGGCAGCAAAGGAAGGGAAAGAGAAGAGAGAGAGGGAACAGACCAAGATGAAGAGGTGCTTCTTCCCTCCTTGCCCATGATTTCAAAGGGAAGGTAGACAACATATTCCATATTGCTGCTTCAGACAGAAGTCCCTGGAGCATCTCCATCTGCTCCACTGGGTCCTTCTTGAGCATGGCTCCAAGACCCCACCTGATCCAGCCCTTACCTGCCTTTCTGGCATCAGCCCATCTTCACCATTCCCTCACAAGTGTCCTATATTCTGTACATCCTGAAATCGCCTCACACTTGTTGGCCTGTGGGCCTTGGTGTGTGTAGTACCATCTCTCGGGGTTTCCACTGCCTCTCCAGTAGCCAATTCCTTTTCATCTCTCAGTGCCCACTTGGTTTTTTTTTTTTTTTGAGACAGGGTTTCTCTGTGTAGCTTTGCGCCTTTCCTGGAACTCACTTGGTAGCCCAGGCCGGCCTCGAACTCACAGAGATCCGCCTGGCTCTGCCTCCCGAGTGCTGGGATTAAAGGTGTGCACCACCACCGCCCGGCTTCAGTGCCCACTTCGATGTGTCATTTCTTCCAAGGCTTTTGAATGGGGATCCTTTGGAAAGTTTCCCTTATGACACTTCCTGTGCTGTACTGTGACTGCTAATGTAGCTGCCTCCACGGACATTCCAGGGGCCAGTGACCATGGCTATACTGTTTACTGTACCTTCAGCACTGAGCTAGTGCACACACACACACACACACACACACACACACACACACACACAAAGGCGTGTTTGTTAAAGCAACAATGAAGAGATAAGGGGGAGGGAGGGCATCTGCAGCGTGAGCAAAGAGGAAATGGTAGTGCCAGCAGAGGATGGAGGAAACACCAGGTCAATGCCTAGTTTTCCCTGACCATTGTAAGGCCCACTCCATCTGTTAAGGAAGATGTGGGAAGATAAGCACTGAAGCAACTGAGTCTAGAATTACATTGGGAAGGAAAAGGAAAAAAGAATAACTAAAGCTAGTAGGATTTTAGAGACAGTAAGCATCTATAATTAATATACTTGTTACTATGTTGTGATAGGTATGCTACTGTATGTGTTACTATATAGCGTAGATATCTATTTCACTGTATTTATTATGAATAAATTCTTGTTAAAATATTTGTCATTTAACAGTCTCTGTCCCATTTTACAATCTTATCTTAGGAACAATAAGAATTATACTGACGAAAGTAATTTCCCACAGTGAATTTTTTGGAAATCCACAATATAAATAACTTCAAGTATATTAAATGTTCAAAACATTATTAATTTTAAGATTAGTGTTTTGGATATAAAATGCATCCATTGCTGCAATTGTTACTTCTAGTCTCTATAATTCTGTTTTGAGTACTGACGGTGATGTCTCAACAAGGACCACTGACTATGCTGTTAGAAAAAGTGGTGTACAGACAGACATTAGACTGAGCTTGGGGAATCCTGCTGAAGAGAGGGAGGAAGGACTGTAGGAGCCAGAGGGGACAAGGACATCACAAGAAGACCCACAGAAACAACTAACCTGGGCTCACAGGGGCTCACAGAGACTGAACCGACAACCAGGACGCCTGCATGGGACTGACCTAGGCACTCTGCATATATGTGACAGCTGTGTGGTTTGGTCTTCTTGTGGGACTCCTAACAGTGGGAACAGGGGCTGTCTCTGACTCTTTTGCTGGCTTTTGGGACCCTATTCCTCATATTGGGTTGCCTTGTCCAGCCTTAATACGGGGGGCGGGGGGGGGGGGTGCTTAGTCTTACTGCAACTTGACATGCCATGCTTTGTTGATATCCATGGGAGGCCTGCCATGAAATAGAGTAATAGAGGAAGAGCGGTGGATTGGGGGTGAGGAGCAGAGGAGAGGTGAGGGAGGGACTGGGAGGAGAGGAGGGAGGAAAAACTGCGGTAGGGATGTGAAATAAATAAAGGAAGAAGGAAGGAAGGAGGGAGGGAGGGAGGGAGGGAGGGAGGGAGGGAGGGAGGGAGGGAAGGAAAGGTGGTGTGGGAGTCTAGTCATGGTTAGCAGGGTAACCCATGGCACAGCTGTTTCCTGATTTCCTTAATTTTCACTCCCACATGATTGGAGTCTGGATCGTGGCTCCTACAGCAGGCCTCCAGTTCCGCTAGGTGAGTACAGTGGTCTGGAGGCTTCACAAGTGGCAGAAGTGTTCTGACAAGGGCCCTGCGTGGCTTAAGCATATTTGCAGTGTTTCTGACACAGACCCTCCCTACTTGGGATATTTATTTCAAGTTTGATTCTCTCAGATTTTTTTCATCCATAATGGGAAATTTTCTTGTAATATTTTAAACTTATTCACTTATTTAAAGCTTTTATAGTCGGAATAGTTGCTATCATAACTATTTGATCATATAATTTTCAAAGGCTTTGCAAACAGAAACTGATTGTTCAGAAATTTAAGAAAAAGGGAAACCCAGCAGAAACACTAATTTCATGAAAAAAATAATTTTATTTAATTGTTTACATTCTCATTTGCTTCATTGAAAAATAATTATGGCCAATAATCCTTTGAACCCTATCAAGGCATGTGATACATAATAAATACTTTCTGATATGTTATCCTGTGCAGACTAGGACCTCATGAAATATCCTTTATCAATTTATGGTAATTTTATTTATAGCATATGAAGTTGGCTACTGAGATTTAATTGATATAAACAAGACAAAAATAAAAAAAGTGTAACATTAAATCACAAAGTTAAACCTCAAATATACATAATTTTAAGAAGTTGAAGGATGGAATAAAAACATACATTAAAAGATGTCACTGATACATTAACTGTCACCCCTTTAAAATCACTTTGATTAGAATTCTTCAAGCATATCAGTTGAATCTGTCGTCACTGTGAGCCACACCCTGGGTGAATTCAAAGAATGGGAGAGGATTATTTCCTAGTTAATGGAGCATGTAAGTTTCCTTTAATATTCAAGGTTATGATGAGTGAAACTTAAATGGGGAAGTTTTCTTTTTATCATGGGTCACAGTATAATGGCAGTACTTTATGAAATAAATGCCCAATTAGCATAAAACAAATGGAAGGTCATTGTATTTCACTTGAGCTTTGTATGCAGTCTGTGAAATGTGTTTCCTACAAATTGGCATGCTGTAATACTTTGTATATGTGGTTAATCCAGGGAACTCAGCCTTATCTTTTCCTCATTATGAAATGCATGGGCTCCACTCTAGTAATGATAACTGAATTCTTTCTCATCTCTGAACCTCTGTCTAAACCATTACCTTTTTCAAATGACTTCTTCCTTTTGCTCACGAATCCGTAAACCCTTTTCCAAGACATTTCAAAAATGTATCTCTCCACATACCTTCTCTCTTGCCTTCTTCAACCATTTACATTTTATATATATGGAATTTTGTGTCTGCCATGGCTTGGGTGTGATTGGAGGGTGTGATTGTTATTTAAGGCTTGGTCCACAGCTACTGGTAGGCAGTAGAGCCTTTGGGAGGCAGGCCTCGTGGGAGATCCTTAAGTCATCTCATCGAGGATGTGCCCTCAGGGAGTGGTCTTAGCCACTCTTCTCCATTCCCTAACTCAACAAGTAACCATTGGCTCCTGCGTGTGTTTCCAACACCGCCATCTGCCACAGTCATCCGCAGACCTGGGCAGCACGCACTTGAGCGTCCAGGACTGAGAGAAGCAGGCCACTTCTCCTTGTCATCAGCTATCCAAGTTTATGTCACTGTATTAACACAAGCAGATGAAGGTAGTGTTGTGGTGGTATTGTGTTCCCCAAAATATTTTGCACCCTAATAAACTTATCTGGTGTCAGAGAATGGAACAGCCACTAGATACAGAGGCTAGAAAATGGTGGTACTCACACCTTTAATCCTATCCTTCTGGAGGCATGGATCTCTGTGAGTTCAAGGCCACACTGGAAATAGCCAGGCATGGTGACTCACCTTTAATCCCAAGAAGTGAGACTTTAATCCCAGGGAGTGATGAAAGAAAGCAGAAAGGTATATAAGGCATGAAAACCAGGAACTAGAAGCATTTGGCTGGTTAAGATTTTAGGCCTTTGAGCTACAGTTCAGCTGAGACCCATTCTGGATGAGGACTCAGAGGCTTCCAGTCTGAGGAAACAGGATCAGCTGAGGAACTGGCGAGGTGAGGTAGCTGTGGCTTGTTCTGCTTCTCTGATCTTCCAGCATTCACCACAATAACTGGCTCCAGGTCTGATCTTATTAATAAGACCATTTAAGATTCCTGCTACACAGTGTCTTTCTTCCCTTTGTGCTGCTGTCCCCAAATAGATAATCTGTGATGGCTAGAAATGTGTTGGCTCACGGTTCTAGAAGCTAGAGGGCCTAATACCAAGGTGTCAACATATGGCAGGGGCCTTTGGGCTCTGACATCTTAGAAAGTGAGAGGATTGGAAGGTAAGGGGGTGTATAACTTACCTTTTGGTAACAGCACCAATCCAACCCATGAATGTGGAGCCCTCATGGCCAAAGTCCCCCTTTTAATATGAGTACAAAGGAAACTAGGTTTCAGCCTGCATTTTAGAGGGACAAGCATTTAAACTATAGTGGTTGGGCAGGTTCATAATTGGCTAGAAAAAAGTAGGTTATTTATCTCTGTCAGTTTCAACGCTACCATGTTTGTTGAATTCAGGGTGGTTGGGAAGAGAGGGAAAAGCTGGTGAGGTGCTCAATTCTGCTTTATCACCGTTGCGACAGTTCGCTTTATATTATCTCTGTTCTGGAGCTGTTCTTGGCAATTGTCTGTCTATTCCATTTGCATTTGCCCCTCTCTACCATAAATTCTATTTATTTCTGCTACTTATGTTGAGACTTTGAAATCAGCAATTTTAGGATTACTGTGTTTTTCTGGGAGGATTGGTTGAGGGTTGATGATGCCACAGTCACAAACTCAACTGCCTTCGGGGCCCAGGCAAGTTATATGAGTGAGCAGTGAGACGCGGTGTTAGACAGGGAGCAGAGGCTACATAAACTAAGAGTGCCTGCCCCGCCTAGGGGCATTCAGATGCAAAGATTCATAACACTCCTGCCAGTCCAATTCGGCCTTCCAGCAACGGGTTTGTAACTCTGAGTGCCCTTATTTCTTGCTGTAGCCCTGTGTGGGATGTTGGCAGTGACAGGGTGATAATCAACATTTTATTTGTGAAGTAATTGAAACACAGAATAGTAACTTTACAAATCTCACACAAGAAATCAACTTTATGAATACATCTTGGTCAAAGGGATAGATTGCAAAATGGCAAAATTAAGGATATGACCTGAACTTGGAAGTGAACGGGCAAGGTCAATTCTTTTTTTAAAGATTTTCTCTAATATTTTGAAACAATCTTTGCATATTTTATGTTTAAAGAGAGCAATTAGATAATTCAGAGATGTATGTGATGGTTTGTGTGTACACACTCGTATAGACATTTTTGGTTCATTTAGCATTACCTTGGGAAATTTAGCATCTCCAAAAGGGTTTTGACTAGTATATGATTTACCTTGCTTTACAGAAAAATCTGCTTTCAAAGAGAGAATTGCCCCTTTCCTCAATGTCTTACCAGTCCCCCTCCCAAGATTATGCTTTATTTGCTATTATTACTATTAGCTCTGGGGCTGGGGAGAAGGCTGGGTAACAGATGTTAGAATCTGCCTTTAATGTGAATTCTTTGGAATTTTTCTTCACTTCTACCACAAGCTGAGAACGAGGCAAAGCAGATTCTGCAAATCAAGCCCGTTAAAATTCCACTGCAGAGCGCGGACTTGAGTGACTGCGAGTGGGGCTGTCAGCTCGTACAGGCGTCACTGTCAAAGGGCCGTGTCATCTGTCAGTGTTGGTTCCAGCTCACTGTTCCACAGAGAGGGAATGCACTGTTGCCTCCCAATTGATAACACGCTGCCAGAAGCATGCTACTTTCTCATCCGTCTTCTTGTAGCTGTCAAAAATGGAATCCATTAATTAGTTTGTTCTTGTGAATTTTAGTTGTTCAGAAGACATGTAAATTTTAAAGCAAGACAAATAAAAATTCCTATCCAAACGGTGATGCCAGTGAGGGCTCAAAACCCCACAGTGGCAGCTGCTACTGGCAGTGGCTAAACTGACCAGCTACATCCTGCCTTAAGTGGATGTAATGATGTGGCTAGCTTCCTATCCCTTTTAATGAGGGTGAGCTTCCCCGGGCAGCCAAAGGAGAGAATCCGAGGAAGAGTATCCAGCGGGGAGACGCCCTGAGCTTTGCTCTAACTAGTCAGGCCGTTTGACACAACTTAGGGAGCCTGGTTGCTGCTGCTTCTGCATGATTACCTTTTTGTGTTTTATTCCTCTCCAGTGGCTTCCAAAGAAGTTTGAAGGGCTTTCTTCCTCTCATTTTACGGGTCCCACAAAGCATGGGCAACTCTATAAAGTCCACATATGCTTTAGGTAGGGTGTCTCATGTAATTCCTTTCAACATCCCAACATAGAGTGTATCTGTAAATTGAAGGAATTTTATGTATAAAACCTTGAAATAAATATACCACGCTACCCTTACATCTGATACCATATTTGGTAAGCATGAATGTGTTCTAGCTTAACTCACTTTTATTTATTTTTTTTCCTTTCCATCTTTTCGACTCAGCAAATAAAAGGTTGAACTGGCACTGGCTTGCTTTATTGTCCTAGTTCAGTAAGCCCTTGGTAAGTGACCATTCTGTGTAATTCTCTACGCTAGGCGCTCGTGGAAATGCAGACAATTATTAAAATACAGCCTGTGTGTCTCGAAGTTCATGCTTTAGAGAAAGAACCAGACTGAGACACAAAGAACTCTAACTTGAGATGGGTTCCAGAAAGTACTCATGAGACCTGGAAGTGGGACAGAGAGGAGAACTGTAATCCTGGGGACCTGAGAAGGGTTCATAGAGCAAGCAGTGATTGAGTATGGTACTAAAGGAAGGTTTGTCCCTGTGAGGCTATTGTTATTTCTAAAACTCGTGTGATATCTACTCTCTGAGGTGATGAAGACAGAGCCTTCTGGAGGTAATTGAATGAGAGTGGGACCCTCAGGAATGGTATAAATGCCCTTACACAAGAAGTCCCTGAAAAGCACGTTTGCCTTTAGCACCATGTAAGACATAGGAACAAGGTGCTGTCTCTGAGGATGTGGCCTTTCACTAGATATGGAACCTGCCACTGCCTTGAGCTTAGGCTTTCCAGACTCCAGCATTATGAGAAGCAAATTTTTGTTCGCTCTAAACCACCCAGTCTGTGGTATTTTGTTAAGGCTTCTGAGCAGACTAAGACAGCTGTAACAGTTTCTGCCTTTTTCTTTGTGTGGAAAAAAAAGGATACAGCAAAGGAGCCAGGCTGTGACTGTCAGGCAGACAGAACTTCCACAGATAGAGATGCGCAGAGCAGTGTGTTAGGGGTGGCGGGATGAGAGCTGCCTCGGCGCAATGCAGGGAGACCTCTCTGAGGGAAACAGCCTTGGAAGCCCTGACTGTTTTACCCCAGCTAACAACCGTGGGGCCCCTTTTCTGAAACATATATGAGGAAGATGCAACAATTTGGAACACAAATAAACAGGAAATGTAACCTAAAATACCTTCTTGAGATATTTTTTTTCTCATTTCCAGGTTCACTTATTGTTGGTAAGACCATAATGCAGACTGGGAAGTACGACCGCTAGAATGAATAAAAATGATAGAAATAATCTTATTTTCTTAGGATCCTACATGCTTAAGGAATTTCCGACTCTTTCAGCATAAACAGATCCCGAGATCAGGAATGTTCTAAGATCCAGGAGAGATCAGACTTGGTTTCACTCCTTGCCAAGTTTGCACAATCCGGAAGAGTGTATGGCTCGTGTAGGAACTCGGTCATCATTGTCTGAGGCACTCTTGGCAAAACCTACCAATAGTAGTCACCCAGCTGAGCCCTAGAACAAACCCTGCTCAGCCTCAGTCTACCACCAGATGTGAGGTATGACTACTTGAGATGAAGTTCTCTTCGAAACTAAGGTCTCTTTTTTAAGCCATGGGTTCAGCGTGTAAAAAATTTTGGTTAATTGGATCCCAGTCATTCTTTTGATTTGACTTAAAAGGGAAGAAACACATTGATAGCAGAGAAGAATGAAATATCCACAGATGAATTTTGCTAATACTCAGGGTGTTTCAAATTCCCATAGTTTCTCGATATAAAATTGCTAACAAGAAGGTTGTACCTAAGGGAAAAAAAAAAGTAAGACAGCCAGCTGCGGAGTTAATTCAGTACCCCTGATCTGGTCAGTTTAAATAATTCACTGAGCAAGATATGTTTTATATGAAGAAAATGAATGTGACTGTTTTCACAGTGCAGTAAGCCATACCCTAACCTTCACACACGTTGTACTGGAGTGTATGAATCTTGTCTTGGTGTATACAGGCCCAAGACACTAACCAATGGCTTCACCGATGGCTAGTGCAGTTGGTAATGTGCATCCAAACAATAGAAGTCAAGACAATAACCTCTCTGGGCCAAATCAGTAAGGTGAACTCCATGACTATGTGTGACTGAGAGAATAGCACAGATATAAGCTGGGGCAAGATCCCAGCTCTGTAATAACCCATGCCTAGGCCTATGTCAGAGACCAACAGATCCCCTTCTTGGTACAACAATAATTCTTTAGTGCTAGGGAATGAAGAGAGAGGCTTGGACATTAAACTTGAGAACACTGTAAGTATGTGATGGGTGCTTCAGTCAGAGACCTTTCCCATTGGTACAAAAGCACTCAACCAGTCATCAGTCACAACAGTGCAAAGCAACTGAGGAAAATCCCTAGAATGTGGGCCTAAAAAAGAGATTTCTACCTAGGAGGAGCTCCTGTTGAACACTCAGTCTGACTCACAAAATAGCCTAGCTAGCGTGACTAACCACACCAGTGTTCAGGAAATTGACAATTCCCTAGATGACTTTAACAGGTCTGAGGAAATCCCTGCTTGTCTTGAGTAAGATCAGCTGGTACTTGTTGGGGACTGTTGACACACATTCCGAAGAGGACACAAATGGCTTCCCTCAACCTTCTCAGTGGCACTCTTCTGTGAATAGCCCGCATACCTTTGACGAGTTCCTTTGTTTGTTTGTTTGTTTGTTTGTTTTACATCAAAATCTGCTTCCCTCTCTCCAGTCCCACAGATACCACACCAATGTGAACCTGACTGGATTATTTGGACGTTCTAATCCCTCTGTCTATAAGCAATTCCTTCATCTCTTCTTTCCCTTTGTCTTTTTAATTATCAACTATTTACCCAACCTTTTTTGGACAGCTGTTTACTGAAACCCACTATTTGCCTCACATTGTGCTAAGGGGGAGAAAAAAAAAACCTAAAGCAGAGATCATTTTAATATTGAACTGCATTCCAGCAGATCAGAGAAGAGTTATCTCAAGACTTCTGCTCTCGTGGCAGCTCCTTCCACTTCACAGAGTTTCCTGTGGGGCTAGATGCTTCTCACAGGGGGAGATTCTGCAGGAAGAATATTCGTCCTAAGGAAACCATCATTCCAATGAGCCAATGAGTGAGCATGCCCATTGACAGTGCAAAAAAAGGCACTGGGGCCCTGAAGCCAGTGTGTGTGTGTGTGTGTGTGTGTGTGTGTGTGTGTGTGTGTGTGTGTGTGCCAGGACATCCATGTAGAAGCCTGAGAAGTTGATTTTGTCCTTCTCTCATAGGGGTCCCAGATACTCAGATTGTCAGGATTGGAGGCAAGCATCCTCACCATCTGAGCCAGCTCACCAGCCCTGGTGCTTTCCTTTTTCATGCCTGCTTTAGTAACCCTGATAAGCATGGGCCAGTGGCGTGTCTATATCACCAAATGCCATGGGGAGAATTGATTTCTGGTATCTCCAAAGTCAGAGATCAAATCATTAAATGACTTTGATTCCATGATTGTGAAGTATAGCTCAAAAGTAGCCTTTATCACCTGGAAAGAACACTTTTAAAAGTTGAGCACACTTGGGAATGTGGGGAGCCCATCTGTGTCCTTTCCATTAGAGAAAACTCTTAGAAGTAGCTGATTATTCTTTTTAAAACGTTTTTATTTTTAATGATGGGAATATTTATCCCTGACTATGAACTTCTGACAGAAGGAAAGACAGCACTTTTATAGCTGTTTATAAATAACACAGAAGATCTGATAACCTAATTTCTATATGTAGGCTTCCCTCCTTCTAGTTGAATGGTTTTCTCTTTCATTAGAGTCTGCTTCTCATGACCTTTAAATTCAGTTAGAAAAGTTAATCCTCTGGTTAATCTGGACCAATTGGTTTCTGAAACACCTCCCAGTGACAAACCATTATTTCTAGTTCAGCTTTTAATTGGTTAGAATGTTAGTGCTGCAGGACGCAGTAGCTGTCAGATTTGCCTGCTAGCCAGTCTGTGCTTTCTGGACACATTCCAAGTCATTAAAGTAGCGTCTCCTGCTTGAACCTGGGCTATTTATCCTAACCCCAAGCCCAATGTTCCTGCCTGTTCTAATTTAATTAAGGCCTGAGGAATGTTGGAGGGTGCCCTGATGAAGAAGAGGGACAAGTATACTTTTGAAAAACAAAGTCTGAGGTTTGGCTTTTTGTGTTACATGCTATTTTATAATGATTAGATGACATTCCTTGGAAATCACAACTTAGCACTGATGCAAAATATGTGTTCTCTTAGTTATTTTATGCCTATCACCCTAGTTTTGAATGTTTGTCTGTACTAGAGAACTTAAGACACGAGTCGTTTCACAGTTAGAATGACAGCAATCTAGGGAAACATGATGCCTCTAGCCTATAACCCTAGCTACTTGAGAGGCTGAGGCGGGAGAACTCCAAGTTTGCAGCTATTCTAAACTATATAATGAGTCCAAGTCCTGCCCAGACAGTAGAGTAAGACTCTGTCTTAATAAACAAGCAAACAAACAAATGCTGATCTGTGTACAAATAACATGATAATTGTGTCGTTCTTCTAAGTAATAGAAGAGCATGTATTTCTTCTCTGTTTTACTGTTAGTATTCCTGAAGCTGAATTAGTAACTTGACTATCTCAGCTATTCTTCTTTTCAACAATTACAGACTCAGATCATCTATACACATTTTTTCCAGTTGTGTAAGGTTAGTGATGCCTGTGAGCTTTCCACTAGAGGTCTGGATTCAGGTTCAAATGTCTCCCAACTAAGCTGAGTGACCTCGCTTAAGTTGTTCGTGTTTTATGGATTCCAGATGCCTCCTCTATAACATACTGTTAAAATTCTCCCAATTTTACAATTTTCTAAGTGATGAATACTAACCCTAAAATGTATATAAAAATGCTTTGAAACACTGATGTCATAAATTCCAAATTTTATTAGAATTCAAGCTGGAACTGGACTGGAGGGTTCCTCCCTGCTGGCTAGTCCTCATAGTGCCAGAGGGTGCCAGGCAGGATGCTGGAGAATTTTCATCAACAGTATTCCTGAGCTCTTAACCCGGCATGAAGCACTACCTCGCCGCCAAGAAAGATGGTAAGTCTGTTATGGGGATAACCAACTGCTTTCTGGTTGAATTTGAACCCTGATCCACAGAAAGAAGCCCACAGCTGGCACTGAAAATCCAGTCAAAACTCATGGCTATGGAGGTTATAGGCCCCGTGGCAGGCGGGGATGGGAGCTTCTGTTGTTGCTTAATGGATATGGTGTGACCATCAGGTTGCCTTCCAAATAACTATATTCACACCTACAGATTAGTGGTGCTGTCAGCTTTGGTCAGTGAAGCTTATTTTTTTTGTAGTGAACAGCAGTAACTGCAGTTTCATATCTGGTCAAAATGATGAGATTAAGTGATAAATGAATACTCAGCTACAAATGGGACATCTTCATTATCCCACCCAAGGCTCAGGAATCATCGCAGAAGAAGGAACATAAAGAATATAAGAGCCAGAGGAAGGTGGAAAGTGGTATGGAAATCTGACTTCCAGGAATTGCACTCTTGGCCTCATTCACGGTAGCTGTAATGACTTCCACACAATCTGCACAAATTGGGTCCATAAACATCCGATGATGATGGGGAGAGGAGCTCATGAGATTCCATTTCTTCCTCATGATTTGTATGCATTTGATGGCTGATGGGGGAGACACAGGAGTTTCCTCGTTGTTGTAGCCATGTTCTTGTAAGCAAGCTTAGTGAAACCCATTGGGTCAAAAAATGACGACATGAAAGTAAGAGGACTGAGCTTGGTGTAATGGTGCACACCTCTGATGCCAGTGCTTCGAAGACAGAGGCAGGAGGATCTCTATGAGTTTGATGCCAGCCTTGTCCACACAGCAAGTTCCAGTACAGCCAGGACTTCATAGAGAGACTTTGTCTCAAAATGCAAAAAAGGAAAAAAAAAATGTTTTGCTGCCTGGGGGCCAGCCTCCAGCAGCGCAGGGCTCAAAAGAAACCCACAGAGTCTGAATACTAGACTTTTCTATCTGAGGAGGTAGGGGAAAGACACACTCTTTCTTGATGGTTTCCTTCTTTATTCTTCTGTATTCTTCTACTGTAGCCAGAAGTTTCTCGGTCCCAGAAGTTTCTTGGTCCCGCCCAGCCCTGGGGTCCCACAGCTGCTTATAAAATAATTACTCAGAGGCTTATATTAATTATAAACTGTATGGCCTATGGCTTCAGTTTCTTGCTAGCTAGCTCTTTCATTTTAAATTAACCCATTCCTATTAATCTATATGTTGCCACACGGCCGTGGTATTACTGGTCTGCTGGCATCTTGTTGCTCCTTTGGTGGCAGCTGGCATCTCTCTAGACCTGTCTTTCTTCTCTCCATATCTCTGCTTGGATTTCCCACTTGGCTGTAAGTTTTCTTTCCATAGGCCGAAACGGCTTTATTTATTATGCAATAATAAATATTCACAGAATACAGAAAGATATCCCACAGCATTCTATTGTATACTTTTCTACAGCTTGTATATCCCAACAAAGTTTTTAAGGCAACATATGAATTACAATATGGTTATATTCTATTTTTCAAGTGAATGATTATAATGAATACAGGCAAAGACATGTTTTTCATCTCCCTATGTGATTAAAACAAAGTCATCCCAAGAACGAGAACCCACATACATTTACATCTAAGTAACTTGTTACAGATTAACAGAGTATGAGCAAGCAGGAAGTATTTTTCTCAGCCTTTTTTTTTGCTGGCAGGCTGCATATTGTGGTTACAAGAAAGAATCAGTCACTTTATTGTTTATCTTGAAAGGTAATCTCTAAGGAATCTTAAAGGAACCACAAACCTAAACTTTTATACATGAAAAATAATCCAGTTCTATTTTAAATCTTTAGGGTGCATGGCCACACATCAATTGTTTCTTATATCAGGGGATTGAGGGCAGAAATGGGTATAAGGAATTAATCACTACCTTTGGTCATCAACCAATCCTATAAGAAAGGCACATCAGCTAATGATAATTGGGCTTTTTTTCTTGTTCCTTGACTTTATCAAGTTTCCTATTCAACTATGTGCCTTTCTAAAACTTTAGATTGTCTTCTTGAGTTTTGCACCTCAAAACTATTTGACAAAAACATCTTACTCTAAACTTATTTTCAAAGCTCTGTGTCAGCTATGATGCCCTCTGAAACCTCTAAACAGATCTCCCAACATTAAAATTAAAAGAATTTAAACTAGCAGGCTACTGGGACTCAATTGTTTTTCTTCATCATCAACCTAAGCCACAGACTACATGGCTCCTCAATAGAAAATCATGTGTTCTAGCTGTGTGGCACTTCTTTGCTTTATTTTTTATCATCAAAACTCTATTTAAACTAACATTATTATTATTCATTGGACAGTACAGCTTAGGAAGAAATCATCCTAATCATCTTCATAAAAATCCACAGGTTAAAATGTCCAATAAAATGGGACATTTCCATGAGATAAACACACTACATTACAGGCAGTGGGGATCTCCCCACACCCATTCATACCATGCCAGAGGAAGATGACTGGAGCAAACATGTGAAGGCACAGCAGAAGCAAAAGACATTCTGGAGTCTGTGATCTGAGATTCACCCATCAGGGATTTTCCTCCTATCGGCTAACACTCTGAAGTCAATTGCCATCTGCTGCTCCTCTGACATGTCCACGGGCAAGTAAGTAAGATAATTTTTTGGAAAAGCAAGGGGATCAATAGGGGAGAGAGAGGGACAAAACATGGTCCAAGTGGGTGTGTGTGTGTGAGGAAAAATAATAAGGGCTTGGGAGATGACTCAGCAGTTAAGAGAATTTGCTGCTTTTGAAGAGCACCGGAGTTCAGTTCCCAACACCCACATGAGTGTTTACAACTGTCTGTAACTCCGGTTCCAGAGATCCAGTGTCCTCCATGACACCAGGCACAGACATGGTACACACATGAATGTTGGTGAAGCTGCTCCTACAACAAGCTTTGCAAAGGTTAGAGAACTTTTCTTCTTTATTTTTAAAAGTGATATTCTATAGAGCTGGGATTCATGTGATGACTTTCACATGTCTGTAGCAGCCATAAATCTATATACTACAACATACATGTAGACTCTAATAAATCTGATTCTCTTTATCAATATCTCCCCTTGTGTTCTACTTTAGGAGGCTCACAACAAAATTTAAAAATATTAGTATTCTGTCTAATGTCTACTACTGTCAAAAGGGAACATCTTCAACAGTTTATTGCTTTTCTTTACAGCATATCATGTTGATAAGGAACAATGGCAGAGTTATAATAACATATGAACTTGGTTTACTTTTATATCGTATTCCTTAAAAACCCATTCTTTTCTGATTATGAAATTAATACATGTACATTATGTAAAAATTTTAAAGATTTATCAGTAATTTTATCCCACAGGTTCATACAATTGCAAGATATTCTGGGCATTTTTTAATTTTTATTAAAGATTCATTTATTTTATTTTATGCATATGAGTGTTTTGCTTGTATTTATTTCAGTGTGCCACATGCATGCCTGATGTTAATTGAGGTCAAAATTGGCACCAGTTCCTCTGGAACTGGAGGTAGGGATGGTTGTGAGCCACCATGTGTGTGCTGGAAACCAAGCCTGGGTCCTCTGGAGGAGCATCTATTGCTTTTTATCCACTGAGCGATCTCTCCAGCCCCTATGTATCTTCTTTTTTTCACTTTTATTCATTCTTTGTGGATTTTACATTATACATCCTGATCACACTTATCTCCCTATCCCCTCAAATCTGCCTTTTGCCCTTGCAACATCCCTGCCAAAAACAAAACAAAGTTTAAAAGAAAAACCAAAAATCAAACAAAATGAGAGGAGAGAGAGAGAGAGAGAGAGAGAAGACTCTTGTCATGGAAGCTGTAGTGTGGCCTGGCCTGTTGAGTCACACAGTTAACCCTTTAGTCCATTTATCTTTACTTGTAAGTGTTCATTGCCAAGAGTCATTGGTCTAGCTCGAGGCCTCTGACTTCTCCTACATCACCAATAATGGGCTCTCACTGGACCTCCTCTTGGACATCCTGTTGTTGTCCTGTGTCATGGAGATCCTGCTGTTTTGGATCTGTAGGTTCATCTTCTTCACATGCTCCAACAGTTCATAGATTCAGTGGCTGTTGGCCCTGGTTCTAGGCCTGGATGGCAGCTGGGTTGGTCAGCCCAGCCTCTGCCAGCTTTCCCTACATATTTTCTTAATTGATTTTTTATTATAAAACCAATTGTATAGTTAAATTTTTATAATTACTCATCTACACTTTTTTTCTATTAAAAATCTTTTCTGAACATGAACAATCATGAGTAGAATTGGGTCAAAGTTAGAAGTCTCATTTTGAGGGGTTATCATGAGAAGACCAGATTGGTGGGAACAAACTGAGAGCCTTTGAAACACGTAGGGAGGCTGTTGCAATAGCCTAGGAGGGAGATAAAGACAATGGTAGAGTAGTCCTCTCTGATCTGCAGGAAATACATCCCAAGAACATCAGTAGATAGCAGAAAACACAGATAGTAACAAAGCTTGTGTATACTGTGTTTTTCCTACACATGTAAACCTATGACTTCTGTTTTATTCATAATTTCACAAATGGTAGATTTATTCTCACAATCCATCATTGAAAAATACAAGTTTTAAATTGTTAAGCCAAGAATTTCCACCTTCTTAACTAAAGAAAGCATTTACCATGTGTCAACTGCCAGCATTATACTCTTGCACTGTGGGGCATCCCTGAGTGAAATAGGAATGACTGAAACACACACACACTGCAATATTACAACAGCACATCTATTAACCAAGTGAACTCCTACGATCTTGAGAGAAAGAAGGGGGCAAGAGATTATTATTAATCCTCAGTTTATAAACAATTGAACGAAGAAAAAGCCCACAAAATGGGAGAGGATCTTCATCATCCATATATCTGACAGAGGATTAGTACCCAGAATTGACTAAGAAAACAAAGAATAAAAGAAATAAGGATCCAGTTTTTAAAAAAGTGAACTGAAATCTAAACAGAGTTCTCAATAGAAGAAATAAAAATGAATAAAAAAAAAAACTCCCTCAAAGAGTGTTTTTCATCCTTAACAATTAAGGAAATGCAAATCAAAACAATTTTGAAATTTTTTTATCTCACCCCAGTCAAAGGCTAAGCTTGAGAAAATCACTGACAACTGAGTCTGGAGAGGCTGTGGCAAAACAGAAATCATTCACTGTTGGGTGGGATGCAAATTGGTGCAGTCACTCTGAAAATCAATATGAAGAACTTCATACTTTGAAGTCAGTATGAAAATCAGTATGATCAAAAACAAAATCTACCATAAGACCCAGCTATACCACTCCTTGGACTCAACATCTAAAGGACTCAACCTACTACTCCATGGATACTTGCTCAGCAGTGTTCATTGCTTCCTTATTCACAATAGCTGGGGACTGGAAACAACCTAAATGTCTTTCAACAGCTGAATGTACAATGAGAATGTGGCACATACACAAAATGGAATAATATTCAGTTGTAAAGGAAAATGAAATCATGAAATTTGAAGGTAAATAGATGGACCTAGAAAAGATTATATTGGATGAGGTAACTCAGACCAGAAAGACAAATACCTCATGTTCTCTCTCGTATGCAGTTCCTAGCTACAAATTTTCAGATATGGATATATAACATGAAGTGATTACCATAGAAACCAGAAAAATATAAAGGGACCATTGTGTGTGCATGGGTGGATGCTTGAGAGACAAATAGCAGTATACAGGTGATATGAAAGGGGAAATGTAAAGACAGGGAAGGAGTTCCACATTGGGGAGAGGGTTAAGAGGTCAATGAAGTTAGAGAAGGAGGGATGAAGAACAAATAACACCAAGGTTGTTTGATAAAGCCTCAAGGAATCATATTATTTTATATTTACCTAAAATTATACACAAGAGTGTGTATATATATACACACACACACACACACACACACACACACACACACACACATTATAAGTGATATAGCTTTAAGATATATATGGCATATATATCTTTGATTAAGATATATATGCTAAATATCTTTATATATAAGATATAAGACATATGTCTTTATATTATACATATATATATCTTAATTAAAGTTATGTCACTTGGGATGACAATACTCCCATAAGAATCATAGACTAGCAAAGAACCAAGTATCAGGCACAGGCACAAGAAACTTCCTTTTGAATGGTTGGCCAGGGTAGTCTAAATTACTCCTAAAACAACATAGGCTATTTTTGCTGCAAGTAAAAGTGTCTCGGAGTTTGAAGGCAATAGACGAATTTCTAAATGGTCTTATTAAATAAAAACACGGAGCCAAATATAGGGGCGAGAGCCTTAGAGAGATCAGGGAAATAGGGAAAGACACCAGCCAGCCTTACCTCACCAACTCTGCAGCTTCCAAATTTGAGCTACTTCCTGTCTTAACCATGCCTTTATTCCTTTGCTGTTCTGCCCTCTCATTAGCTATCTCAGCCCAGCTACCTCACTTCCTTGTCACTGTCTGTCTGTACAGACCTCCAGGTCTCTATGGTTGGTACTGGGATTAAAGGCATGTGTCACCAAGCTTGGCTCTGTTCCATAATATGGCCTTGAACGCAGAGACCCTGCTTGATAAATGATCAGATTAAGGCCTTGTGCTGCCTCACTTCTTGTTTACTTTAAATGGCTGGCCTTTTCTTCTGATCTCAAGGCAAGCTTTATTAAAGCACAAATAAAATATAACCATATTTCAGCACAAATAAAATAAAACCACAGAAGGCAAGCCTCTGTTCCTGAAGATACCACCCACATAAGACCCAGGACTTGTATTATCTGAGACGGGTCTAACCTGGAAGCATCCTTCCTGTGGTTTAGTTCCCATAGTACTAGACAATACTAAGCAAACTGCCAAGATAGGGAAGCAATCAATAGTCTTAGCCATTTTGATGCTTAGGAACCACAACAATGGCCAGAATAACAAGATATCTGTAAAAGTGAAATAGTGGCACTCACTGTTGGTGGTAACCAATAGCTACCATTAATAGGATTTAAGACCCACTCAACAGGAGGGAAACCATGCTTGGTACTTAACCAACTACCCAGGGCAAATGAGGTCATGAATCTTAGAAGAGAATCTACTATCACCACTTTGCTAGGCCAGCATAATTTCTTTATGGCATTCTAAATCTTCTCCTTATACACACAGGTAAGTGTAGCCATTTCCCCTCATCAAAGAAGCCTCTTTCAAATGGGGACCATTACAGAACACCACAACTGAACACAATGAAAAGATCTGTGGCTTGTGGGGATCCCACCCCCAATAGATATATTTGCAACAGCACAGTTCCTGCATCTACTGCTCAGGAACCGTTGCAGAAGAGCGGCAGAAAGGATACCAGAAAGTCTTCTGTGAAACTGATTCTCTTAGAAATGGTTGTATAAAGAAGACCAGAGAAAATGGCAGTATCAATAAACATGCTAATGTGGAAGGGGAAAATCTCATGGAGTCCTACCACTATACAAAGAGGCACAGGTAACTAAGGACTGCTGAGAGAGAGGGAGAATCAGCCTCTCCCAGAAATGAGCTCCTGATTGGTTATCCAATACAAAACAGTTATCCCTGAAACCATATGCACACAAACAACAAAAATGGACTCAGCAGGTTATATTTGCGCACGTGTGCATGCACGTACAAACACATGCTCACACACATGCCAACATAGATTGCAACAATAATAAAGAAAAAGAAGTTATCGGTTGGGGGGAATGGGAGGGGCTTGAGGGAAGGGAAAGCAATATAGTTATAAAATATTTATAGTTAATTAAAATATGAATATAAAAAAGAAATATATTGCCTGGGTTCCTCTGGTTGTCTTCAAGCCTGGTGGCCATCTGATATATCCACTGCTAGGATCCACTTCTTCCTCTTCCACTTCTCACTCATCCATTCTCCTTCTCATCTCTAGGGTCTCATCTTTATTCATTTACTCATGCTTGGGATTATCAATGACACCCAAAGTATGGCTTGAAGTTTTGGTGTCCTTCTGGAAGTCAAGACCTTATTTTATCCCTACAGTCATGGAACATTTTGAAACTAGGAATCTAAAGTAGCTGTCACAGACACTGATTTAGCTAATTTTAATTAATAGAAGATACAAAGCACTTGTAGACATTGATGCTAAAAACCTTAGGACGAGGTTTACTTGTAATTCACTCATTTACTTCTTTTTTTGTTTAATATCTTTGAATTTTATATGTGGTATATTGAATCAGTCAAGCAGTAATAGTTCACATTGTCAGCACATTTACTTCTCTACTGCAGGAGAAGGCTGTTCAAGATAAACATGCAATTGAAATACCTTAGAGTGGGGAGTGGATAAACAAGTATTGCAATGATTGTCGTAATTGCCCTCCTGATGTGAATTGATATATGTTACTGTTAAATAAAGTAAATTATATGATAAATGATGCTTTTTTTTTTGAAAAAGCTTTTAGTCATCTGAGTAGAATTAGTGAAGTATGTCAGAGGCCAGGAATACTCACTCTCAAATCTTCCCATCTCCTGTGTCTACAGGTATGTATTTGATAAGTCCTTGCTACAGTAATGAGTGACAGTACTGTTAAACAGCACAGAGCCCAGGGAAAACAGGCCTTTCAGAAGCACTGGCTAATTATTTTCTATACACTAAATATACTAAAATGAGCTATAGTGCACTCAGTAAATACTTTTGCTTCTCTCCTGCCTTTGTGGCCACTGTACACTTTCCTTAAAATAGAGAACAGCAGAAGCCATGACTCAGGATCTGTCACTGGGAAGGGAAATAAAGATATGACTTCTGTGACCCAATTTCCAGCAGAGTGACCAAAACTCTGGACAGGTCCAGATGTGTAACAGGACCAGTGTGTGATCTGATTACCATCTACCACAACAAAAACCTTCTGACTGACTGGATTGCAAATTGGTAAATCCCATCTGCAATGGTTGCTCTGCACTCCTGACATCTGCTTCCTGGGATCTCCTTGTCTCTGGTGTCCTGTGGATCAGTCCAGGCCATAAACGTTCCAAAGGAAGACAGAAATGGAGAAAACAACCCCACCTGATGGCTATGCATTGAAAGAGAAAGAATGGAAGTTAATCCTGCTTTGTCCTTAATAGCAGACCCCAGTCAAGAGTTCATTAGACATTAATTTAAAGGCACTATAGACCCAAAAAAGAGAGGACTATGTGGTTTTATGACAGAAATATTAAATACATACAAGTTTTGCACATTATAGAGGTTTTTGGTAAGGTGGTCCCTTGGAATGCACCCAGAGTGACTTTTTTTTTTTTTTTTCTGAGACAGGGTTTCTCTGTGTAGCTTTGCGCCTTTCCTGGAAATCATTCTGTAGCCCAGGCTGACCTTGAACTCACAGAGATCCACCTGCCTCTGCCTTCCGAGTGCTGGGATTAAAGACATGCGCCACCACCGCCCGGCAAGAGTGACTGCTTTTATTTTCTGACCTGGGCTCACAAACAAGGCAGTCAAGTGGTTCAAACCTCAAAAGACTTGGTCTGTCTGAAGAAAGAAAAAGAAAAAAGCCAGCTGTGGTGGTGCATGCCTTTAATCCAAGCACTCAGGAGGCAGAGGCAGGCATATCTCTGTGAGTTTGAGGCCAGCCTGGTCTACAGAGTGAGTTCTAGGACAGCCAGAGCTGTTGCACAGAGAAACCCTGTCTCGAAAAACTAAACCAAACAAACAAAAGAGAGTTGGTCTGTTAAGGCCTCCGCCTGTCCAATATTTGAGCAAGTACAGTTTTTTTGTTGTTGTTGTTGTTTTTTTTTTTTTTGCAAAATACGCTGTAAACAATGTTTCTGAGTCACGAGTTCCATCAGGAAGAGCAATGCTGTGCGCAGAACTTACTAAGGTTCAGGGAAAAGTGACAGGTGGTCTTTTGGGGGAATGTCCTTTGATTCTCTGAGGGTTCCCATGCGGAATACTCATGCTATCCCATTTACTCTGTCATCCAAGATTCCTGAACGTCTTTCCCTGTTTTGTTCTGATTTCTGTATAATGCTCATTTTCACTTTCCTACGCTGTGTTTTCCATCAGACTTGAGAAACAACCCCAACTATCCAACAAGAGGCAGCAGCTCCCCTGTATTTGTCCCTTGATTCTTATTAGCTCGTTGTGAAGTGGAGGTAGACTCTCCCTACTTCTCAAAAAGTGGGGCTCTGAGGACAATATGCTGCAAGTAGTGTGACCCCAAACCTGCTGCCCAGGCCTGTTAAAAGGCTGATCTGATGAAGGCAGCTCTAGCTGCCTTCCCACTCAGCATCTTGACAAACCAATGGACCCAGGTGGGCCAGGAGTGTATATCACTCACAGTGTCGCTTTACCAGAGAGCCCCATTGGGGTGAAAGAGAGAGATTTTGAGACTTCCAGAATGAGGAAATGCAATCCCAGGATACAGTGCCTGGCCCTAGAATTATTCTTGTTCTACAAAAACCTCTAGCTGAGTCTGTACTTGATGTTTTCTTAAAGGACACACAAAGAAATGTGGAAAAGTGGCCTTTGAATTTCCCTCTGATAAGCCTACAGAGTCCCTCAGAAGGTGTGGTAGAGGAGGTGGTGAGCCCCAGCTAAAGTTTCAGGAAATAAAGTCGACTCCCAAAATGGGATTCCAGTACGGGCAACAAGAGGAAACATAGAAGCAAAAGCTAGCTATTAACATATGATCAAATGTCAACTTAGCAAAAAGTCATGCTGAGACAATTTCATTATATATATATATATATATATATATATATATATATATATATATATATGCCTTCTTAGCTGCTTTGTTCTTTTTTTGGTGAAGATGAGAGCCTTGAGACCAGTCTTTTTTTTTTTTTACATGATTCAAATACAATAAGAAATAATACTTATGGCTTAAAATATGAAGTATTCAAAGCTATTGTTATATGTAGAGAAAGAAACTTACTTGAACACATTATATAGGAGCAGTTTTCTTACTATATTCCAGGTGCTAGGCTAAGAAAATTGTATCAATTAACTCAATTAATCCTTATATTAAACCTCAGAGCTGATATTATTCATTTTCCAGATGAGAGAACTACAGAGGTGTTTCATAACTTGTACAAAGGCATGTCACTAAACCTCACAGGATCAGAACTAGAATTTAAGCAGTCCAATTCTAGAAGTCAGTCTTAACAACTGTGTGTATTACCTCTAAAAATAAGAAGTGTGGGCTGGGGAGAATGCCTAGTCAGTAAAGTATTTGCCCTGTAAGCATGAGGACCCAAGTTCAATCCCTAGACCCTATATTAGGAAGAAGAAAAAGGCATGGTGAGGCACACTTACAGTCCCAGCCCAAGGGAAGGGTGGAAGATCTGTTTATCAATGGATCTCCAGGGCTACCTTAATCTGTGCATCCAGGCCAGTGACGTATCCTGTCTTGGCACAGCCATATCTGGATGGAATGACAGAAGTCATAAAGCCAGCACAACTGCTTGACAAAGATCCAGTAGCACTGAGTTGCATGGCAGCTGCCATGCCACCTTTGGTTTTCATCTCCACCCATTGCATACTTGGGGCACTTTTAATATTTGTACAATTTGGGGATATTAGACTGATGGAAAATTTCTTATGTATCATTTATGCCTTCTCCCAGGAATGCTGTTTCTAAGCTTCCGACAGGAAAGTCCTGAACATACTATTCCCCTCACTTTTTGGGAGATATTCTTATCTACTTGAAGGTCTTCCTTACACCTTGGAGGTTGTGACACATAAAGAAGCCAGAGGTCTCTTCATGAGGCTATGAGACATTCTTGAAACATCTGTCCCTGTACTTACACTGGAACAAGATATTCAAAACAAAATAAATTCAAAAATGTCAACAAGATCCAGTGGGCTAGAGGAGTTGACCACAGTTCAAATTACAAGCCTCTTCCCACTGTATACTCAGACAATTATGTGGCATACAACTCTGCCCTACATAGAGACCTATTGATGAGCAAAGTATGGAGTGGAAAGATGATAAAAGTATGAGGTGTTAGGACCTCCCTCTCTTAGAAAAGTTAGCTCATGTAGAGCTACTGTAATGTCATATGACCAAGGAACAACAGAATGCCAGGATTAGACATATAGACAAATTCTATAAAAATATAAATATGAACATTGTATTATGTCAGAATTTGAATAATAACTACAGCAGCTTTAGCCTGAGGATTTTTCCTGGGCACTCTGACCACTAAGAGTTAATAATGCACTGCTTGGGACATGGCAAAATGCCCAGGGTAGCTTGCAGATTTTTGTTTTGGTCTAGTGTCCTTGAAGCAACCAAAGCTACCAGCCTGAGAACAGGCTGTCATATGCCTCTAGATTCTTAAAAATTGGGTTATGAGGTTAATGAGTAAGAATGATAACTCTGTTTATTAACAATGTCAAAACTTGAAGGAAAATGATTGGAAATGATAACTCTGTTCTGTCATAGTTTATTAATGATGACTGAAAAATGAGCAAAGGAAATGAAACACATGTCCAAAACCAAAAATGATAAGATCTGTTTTGGAACATCATGAATGTATCCCTTCTTACTAAATTCTGTATAAATAAATAAATACTCTGGCTGCTAGTCAGTCAGGCTGCAAGAGTATCCCAACCACCATGACCTGGCTCACTTCCTTCCTCCTCCAACTCCTTACATCCTCTGCTGGGACCTGTCCCACTGGGGATGACTTCCGTATGCTTCTTCTCTGTCCATCTCTCCTACAATGAAACTAAGAAGTATCCCATATCTGAGTCCTCAGTCGCCACTCTTGCATCCACCCATCTTCAGACTCTGCTCTCATCAGTAGCTGGACTCCGGCACTGTCTCAAAAATAAATAAGGTGGACAGTCAGAGGAGGAACAATGTCTGAAGTTAACCTCTGGTCTTCAGATGCCAGGGTACGTATGCACAAGTACACACACACACACACACACACACACACACACACACACACGCAGACATGAGCATTTGTGTAGCTTCTAGGTTCTCTAACAACTATGGTCTCTATAGTAAGGCAGTAGTTCCACTCACTCAGCCAAATGAGGCTGTTACTGCTCAGAATCTTTCCAATCCATACCAACCAGTGGATGCTGTTGTCTCTTGTACAGGTCTTGTTCTCTCCTCACCACCAGCCTTGATTAGGGTAGAGAGCCAAACCTCACCAATGGCTCCTCAAGCAAGACAGTAGAGATCCCATTAGAACACGTCCACAGTGGGAAGTGCCAGCCTTACAGAGAGGTATACATCCCAGAAGCCTCTGAACTCCAGGAATTACTCTATAAATCATGCCATCAGGCTCGCTCAGAAGTAAAGCATTAGAGTATTTACATTGATTTATTTCATCTCAACCCTGAGTCCTCAAGGACTGTGCCATCTCAGCATCTACACCAGAGCCATTTGCTACCAGTTTGGAAATAACTGCACCTTCCCTTTGTGAAGGGCCTTAGCAGTGACAAGGTGTTTTTTACCGAGTTCTACCTTCATTTTCATAAAAACCTGTGAGCTTATCTCTACTGGCCTAGTTACAGAAAACAGTTCAGACAGAATAAATGCCCTTAGCTTAAGATCACAGAGAAATGCCAACCTTGGCAGGCAAAACTCAAGTTTTTGTCTCAAAACCTAGTATACATTGCAATTCTGAAATTACTTAAGGTAGATTTTCACCTCCATCTTCTCTCCTTCACGGGGGAAGTGTTCATAATGATGTGTATCCTACACTTTCCCAGGGCCCCAACCCACCTTTTAAGTGAGTAGTGACTACCTCATCAACCTTGATGATTCAATTCTTTTTTTATTAAGAAAATTTTTTCATTCATTTTACACATCAATCAAAGATCCCCCTCTTCTCTCCTCCCGTTCCCCCAGCCTCCCCCCAACCCACCCTCCACTCCCCCCAACAAGAAGGCAAGACCTCCCATGGGGAGGCTCATCCAGTAGAGGCAAGTCCAAGCCTTCCCCCCTGCCTCAAGGTTGCATGAGGTATCCCATTATAGGTAGTGTACCAGGGATGGATTCTGATTCTACTGCCAGGGGCCCACCAAGCAGATCAAGCTACACAATTGTCTTGGCATGCAGAGGGCATAGTCCAGTCTCATGCAGGCTCAATAGCCATTGATCCAATTTTCATGAGTTCCCACTAGTTTGGTTTGATCGTCTCTGCAGGTTTCCCCATCATGATCCTGATGCACTTGCTCATAGAATCCCTCCTCTCTCTCTCTCTGTCCTACTGGACTCCTGGAGCTCTGCCTGGTATTTGGCTGTGGATCTCTGCATCTGCCTCCATCAGTCATTGGAGAGAAGTTCTGTGATGACAGTTAGGGTATTCACCAATTTAATCACTGGGGCAAGCCAGTTCAGTTCAGGCACCCTCTCCACTATTTCTAGTAGTCCAAGCTGGATGATTCAACTCTTAGGTGATTCTTTCTGTTTACAGGAGTTGTCTGTCACTGCCTAAGCAAGTTGAAAATTGTTCTTGTGTATAGTCAGGATATTGTGAATCTGTAATAATGGACAATTTTCAAGAAATAGGTAGCAGTAAATTTAGTGTCACAGACTCTACTCTGGATTAAGACGGTAGAAAATGATTCCCTAGCAGTGACCACATGGGCAAGTCCCTAATCTTTCCTGCACTGTTCTCATATTTGATATCCAAGAGCACTGAGATCATCTATGTGCATTGAGATTACAGCTAAACTCACATTTTAGTGCCTGAGCATTCAAGCTGAGACCTGAAGGTAGGCAGTTAATGTGGAGGCAAAGGAAGGCCACTGAGAGTTGATCTAACTCTTGTAAGTCGACTAATCTCCCTTGGTACCAGGTCAGAGAAAACAAAGGCTAGGAAGAACATGAGCTCATGCAGCTACTACTGTGGTGTACTTCTATGTGTTCCTTCACACACCTTCATCATCTGTGGCTTTTTCCTCTCCCTTTGATTTCTAGTAGAAATGCTTGATGATGCCCAGTGGCAAACAGGCAAACAGAAAAAGTATTTGGTCAAGAGTAAGACAACATTTAGAGACTGTTTTGGGAGTCTTTCATAGGGTTAGTTACTATGGAGAAATTACAGTCCCAGCATCTATTCTCCTTTTCCAGTTGTGCAACAGCATAAGGCCTTGGAGTTTTAGCTTCAGCTCCAAAGATAGGTCCTGAGACGTGTATGTCAAGTGTGGACTGCTAGTGGTTTCTGATGTTATTGCTAGTAACTGATTTAGAACCCCAGGTGTGGGGCAATCAGCATAAGGCCTTTAATTTGATGATAGGGAATGAATTATTCAAAAAACCAGACTTTCTCACATTGTCTCTTGAGCCTTTTGCCTACTTCACCCTCACTTATTCAAGCCCAGCCATGCTAACCTTCTGATTATTTCTTGGACGTACTCTGAGGGTCTGTGCATCACTGGCTGTACCCTCTGTCTGGAATGATCCCCCCTTCTGTTTGTTGCTAATTCCCTTACCTCTTTCAAGCCCTGTTTAAATGCCAACTGCCCAGCGATACCCACTGAGACCATTATACCTCAAACTGCAGCCAACCTCTTCATAAGTCTCAGTTTCTCAGCCACAGCTTTTCTCTCCTCCCCACTCTATTTTAAATATTCTATGCAATCTAATTATTTTCTGAATTTATCATTAAATTTCCTTTACTAGCTGGTGAGTATCTCACAGAGATCATTGCCTCTTCCCACGCTTTTTTTCCACATTGCCTGCCTGGCTCACAGTAGGCACTCAGTAGCTTCTTATTATTGTATGCCTTTGTGATCAGTCTTGGTCTGGAGTCCTTTTAGCTGGGTAGATCTTACTTGCTTGAGATTTCCTGAAGCTCTTATAAAGCAGGTAATTATAGAATAAGGGCCTAATAGGGACAATTTTGAGATTAATAGAAGGAGTTATTAATAATTACACCCCAACAATTTAAATAGGTGCCATTATGGGCAAATTGGAACTTAAGATAAATTTATTAATTGGAGAGTGTGGTCAAAGGCCAAGAGTGAGGGCCTGGGGAGAAACAAGGAAGGAGGGCAGGGAAAAATCACAAAACTCTTTTTGGAAATCTGGTTGTTGAGTACAGTAAAGCAGCTGCATACAATGTCTCATCAGTGGCATACAAAGGATACCTGGTCCCTTCTCCTCAGTCAGGTGGCTTTTTATGGTGCTGGAGACATCACCATGTCCAAGACACTGTGCCTTTCCTGGTATGTGGCCTTTTTTTTATCCCTTTCTCAAGCTTACCTCCCTTGTGCCCCTTCCAAGATGCCTGTGATAAGGAGATGCAATGTGAAAGTCATAAAGGGTTTGGGCTAGTGATGCTGGGAATAAGCTTTTCCCCAAGGGGGAGGAAATGAATCCCAGGTCTCCCGTAGCACTTGGATTCTCAAGGTCTCAAAAACGCTGCCTCAGCGTAGGCCAGAAACAACACAGAGAATATCCATTTGATCTAAACATAAAGTAAGTTCTGAGGAATTCGTTGTGATAAAATATGGAACCCAAGGGTGTTCTAAAGCTCTACCCAGAGGTCTGCTATGAGTCTTGAGATGTTGTTCTGGGAGTTTCAGAGTTATCAGAAACACACTGAGTTCTTAAACATGACTGCTTTTTTTTTTTTAACTCTGAAAGGTCTGTGGAAGGGCAAAGGTGAAGTTTATGTGGGCAGTTTTAAAAGGATTTAGAGAGTAATATGAATTTGAGGGTATATATACATCACATACAGACTTGTAATCTGTAAGGCACGTGCATGAGTTTGAAGGCAGTTGCCAATTAGGAAGATTAAAACCTCAGGCCAGCCAAACAAGCTCCCTAGACCCTTGCGGCAAGTGACTGAGGATGAATCCTAAGGTCATTCCATTTTCTTGTAGTGACCTCCTAAAATGAGAAGGACAGCAAAGTACACATCAGGACCACACGGAGCCATGCCATCAGAGCCATGGAAAGAAGGGAGATAAAGGGATTTGAATCCGGAGACTTTCTTACTTCTTTGGAGTTTTGTTTGTTTGTTTTTCGGTTTTTGTTTTTTTTGTTTTGTTTTGTTTTGTTTGTATCAAGTTTCAAATAGTAGCAGATGGGTAACCATCATCAAGTTGATCTGAAATGAATCCTTTTACTGTTTTTTCCTGACAACTGTATCAGCATCATGTTATTATACCAAAACGCCTGTGGTATTTGCTTATTTTTCAAAAGGTTGTTCAGTTCACAGTTGTGGAGATTTGAGTCCATGATCAAGAAGCCCTATTGGTTTGAGTTTCCAATGGAGGCACCAGCAAGTGACAGAAGAAAGCGTGTGACCAAGCCTAACAGCTTGCATCACAAGCCAGGGATAAAGAGAGGAAGAGGAAGAGACTGGCATCCACAGCCTCTTTGAGAGCACAGCCCCGACAATCTAACGAGGGTCTGCAAGGGCCCCATCTCCCATTAGTGTCACTTCAGGGCCAAAGATCTTTCTTCTAAAAACACGGTTTTTAAGGGGACACATTTGTATTCAAACTAAAGCAGTAGCTATTACACAAATCCTCATTTATACCATGACTATGTTCCTTACTGTATTTTAGATGTCTTGCATCCCCTTGCACTAAAGATGTTTATCTCACCACTGTTCTGAGGTTAGCCTTCCTGAAATTCAAGTCAGCCTCACTTCTTGTCAGTCACTTCCAACCCTCTCACAGCTTTCAGGGTCAAACTCAAACTCCTTAAGGTGGAACATAGACCTCTGATGAATGAACTTCCCTTATGTCTCCATCCTCCTCATCTGACAGTACCCCTAGTTAGCTTTTCTTTCACAGCAAGGAGCTCACGCCATTGTTCTTTCACACCCAGTGCCTATGATGCTCTGAAGGCTTCCTCTATACATCTCTTTGTAAAGAATCTGTCAGCTTCCCAGCTCCTCCAGTCTGTCTTTATATGATCTGCAATGGTCCATGGCCATTCAATGCACAAGATAGGCAAAGAAGGAGACAGAACCTATGTGATGGATTTTGTTTGTTTGTTTATCTGTTGTTTTTAGTTGGTTTGTTTTTAGAGCTGAAAGATGAACCCAGAGTCTTGAACCATTGAGTTAAATTCCCAATCCTGCATGTGATGGATTTTGCTTCATTTTTATTCTATTTTATCTTATGCAAGTATCAAAGCAGGAGAAAATCTCAGCTGATTTCTGCCATAATAATAGCCAGGGGGAACTCAAAAGAAGTAAAGTAGTGGGGGGAGCATTCCAAGTAGACTTTGAACTGTGAGTGGAAAAAAGGAATATGATACAGTTATGGTTGGAGTGACACCTATGAAATATGAAAATGAATCATGAGAGCTCTAAAGTACTTGGAACAATGAACAAATAATGTTGGCTGCTTTCAAAGACAGAAGGAGAGGAGAGTGTTCCAGTACTGAGTAAACAAGTGAACAGACAGACATTTAGCACAATATTTATTACTAATGAGCACAGTGGAAAAAAAAAAACAGGAAAAGAGATGGTGAGGAGAGGATGTCTCTCCAAGAAGCTGATATCTGAGCAAGGACCTGAACTGAGTATAGGAGTTGTATAGAGGGTGAGGGTGGGCTTTCTGGGCAGAAGGCACATCAAAGGCAAGGCCAGGAATTTAGAGTGTGCTCAGGATGAAAGTGTAATTCCAATGAGGCCCACACCACTGCATTGGAGAGAACAGCAGGGTAGACAGTACAGAGGCCCAGAGATCCTTGCAAGCTGGTTATCTGGTCCATCTCACAGTCCATAGCAGTCAGATTAAATGTTCACTCTTCCTGGAAAAATTCCACATATCTGTGCCCCTAAGCAAGTTTAAACCAGTTTTAGGGAAGAAAAAGAAACTATTTTCACAATATTAACACATACCACACCCATCTAACACAATACTGAGAATCTGAGGTGACAAGACAAAAAAAAAAAAAAAATGGGCTGAAGAGATGGTTTGGCAGTTGAGAGAGCAGGGGACCAGAGTTTGGTTCCCAACCCCCATACATGGTGCTCACAACTGCATATAACTCCAGCTCTAGGGGATCCCTTACCCTTTTCTGGCCTCTGCAGGCACTCACATGTATATATCTACACACACACACACACACACACACACACACACACACACACAATTAAAAACAAAATAAATCCATTAAAAGTCATTAAAAATAGAACACTAAAAGCAATAGTTAGAAAAATAACTTATCTTGGTTCTTGTCCTAAAATATGCTGTGTACTTTAGAAATTGTTACCCCCATATTTATGCCCCCAAAATTCTCTTTTTAGTTGTTGGTTTATATTTCCCCCACCCTGTGGAGAAAGGATACAAACTCCATTTAAACCTCAAAGTACTCTCTGACACTTCCAAGATCAGTAACTACTAAAATGTAGTTTCTACCAGTGGTGGCTCTGATTTTTATGCTTGAGGACCTATGGTAGGCATCCAAACCCCTTATGACCTTGTCCTTCAAAATGAGGTCAGCTTTGTAGAAGGGGAAGAAGTTAGCAAATTAGAAAATGTGTGTGTCTCTCTGTGTATGTTCTAAATACTGAATAATCCACGAGCCCCTGACTGACCCATAAGAAGGGTTCCAAGATGGGCTTAAGACCAAGAACTTGGGGTCATAGTTCTGTCTATACCAGTGTTGGGACAACCTCTTCCCTCCCACCCCCATTTTCTCACAAGAGGAAACTCTGGCTCTGATGAAACAGAACAAATAAATTTAGATCTATATGCAAGAACTCTCCAGGGCTGTCTCTTCTCCCCCATACTGTAAACCTCTTGCTCTTCATGGGCTTGTGTTCACAGCCTTCTGCCCGTGATCAGAGACAAGCACTGTAACTTTTTAGTGGTCATCTTTTGACAGTCTCATCAGCAGTACCAATATCACAAGCCATTGGTGTGTGTGTGTTTGAGCTAAGTGTTTTGCATACCTTACCTCATTGAATCATGTGCGCATGTGACACACACACACACACACATACACACAGACACGCACACATCTGTAAATAGCTATCACTGTCATTTCTATTGCACAGATAGGAAAAGCAAGGTTAAGAAAGTTTAATTTTATATATTAAGGTCACACCATCGGTATTACAAATCTGGGATTAAAACATAGTTTTGTCTGGCCCCAAAGCCAATCTGTTTTCAACCACAGCTTTATAATGCTACCCTAACAAGCCAAACGAGCATCATATCTCCTCACGTTGCAAAGTAATGTTTTCCAAAATATAAATTTCACAGGTGTGTTGCAGAAGATGCTAACATGATCAATACTTGAAAATGCAAATGCAATCATTATATTATGTTCACCTCAGAACACAAAAGCTTGATTGCATAAAAAATGCTGCTTTTATTAGTAAACAGGAGAAGGCTGAAACCATCTGCAGTTTCCATATTGCTTTATCACTACTGGTTTAGAGTATGAAAATTTGATCAAAGCACCTTCTTAAAAATTCAGTTTCATTTATATTTTCAGTCCCCAAACATAAATATGGCAATGGTATATATCAGGAACATTAAGGACACTTGTATAAAAATGGGATTGAATTTTGTGTTGTAATTTTCATGTTTATCTAGGAGAATTTGAGTTAAAAAAGAAAGAAAGAAAGAACCCCAAAGTGACTGCAGAAGCCACAGCTTAGCAAAATGCTATCAAGCAAAATATCAAAATCTGACATCTGATATCAAGTATTCAGGAGGTACATTTTCAATCAAAAGCCCCTCTCTTGGGCATACAGCAACACAACAAAAAGAACTGCAGGATTGCAATTTTATGATGCATGTCACTTAGAGAAGAAACAATAGTTCTTTTCTTGACTTCCTTTGATGTCAAACAAGTCATCCTGCTGCTCAATGCTCCCATCTCCTACATGAAGTGGGAGAGTCAATAAGAGAAGATGGGTCAGCCGGGAGCAGTCAGCACACCTCTAATCCCAGCACTGAAGAGGCAGAAGCAGGTGAAACTCTGTGAGTACAAGGCCAGCTTGGTATACAAAATGAGTTCCTGGGCTACACAGTGAGACCCTGTCTCAAAAAATTTATACACACACACACACACACACACACACACACACACACACATACACACACACACACACACACAAACACACACACACACACATATGTATGTATACACACACACATACACACCACACACACACACACACACACACACACACACACACACACACACACATAAAGATGCATCAGTGTCAATGAGGAGCCTCCACATTTTACTGGTAATTGAAAGAGAATACAAGAGTTACTGACTAATTCTCACTGTTTTCTTGGTAGACAGTTTGACATATTTCCTTTGTGAAGAATCAAGTCTTTAACCCAGGAATATTTTTTTAAAGGGAGTCTTCAGCTGTACTGGACCTGATACTGTCCACACTAAAGTGAGTCTTTGAACTCACTTTAAAGCCAAGATCAGCAACCAAGCTGGTCATACTTTGCAAGTACCCTGTATCTTTCTGAAAGGCTGTGCAATCTACAACTATGGAAATCAAGCTGTAGACACATTGGTCAGGAAAACAGCCTTAAGAACTTTTCTGTATTTGAGAGATAGCTGGGCCATAAGAACAGATACTGGTCTTCCAGAAGGCCTGATGGGCAGCTCACAACCACCTATAACTTCAGCTCCAAGGGATCCAGCACCTTCTTCTGGCCTCCATGGGCACCAACACTGATAAGGACACACTCATACACATACACATAATTATAAAAATAATAAAATAAACCTTCTTAAAAAAGAACAGTTACTGTGCTGGCTAATCTTATGTCAACCTAACACAAATAAAAGTTACCCAAAAGGAAGGAACCTCAATGAGAAAATACCTCCATAAGATCCAGCTGTAAGGCATTTTCTTAATTAGTGATTGATGGGGAGGGTCC